>NW_016164234.1:0-4988 GCF_001687245.7 Rhagoletis zephyria | reverse complement strand
CTTCAAAAATTGGTCATAAATTTATGTTCAGTTAAAAATTTGTGACCTATTATAAGAGAGGCTGTCAATTTAAAATTTGGACACCAAATTTTGGTAGTTTAAGCATAATTGTAAAATAATTTAAATCTGAACAGCCAATTTTTTTTTTATTTAAAAGCGAGCCATTTTACACATTTAAAAAACTAGATTTTAATCGGCATCCGGTAATTTAAAGCTGGTCATATGTACTTCTTTGGTTATTTAAATACTGGGCATGATTATTTGCCTCTTTTACTACTAGGTACGCATTTTTGGTAAATTAAAAACTGGACATAATTTGTTGGTCATTTGAAAAATGAGCAGAAATCAAAATTCTGCCGTAAACCTTTTACGGTAATCTAAAATTTTGGCAAAATTTTCCATGGCATTTGCAAACTGGACATACTTTTTACTTACATAAAAATGTTACATACATTTTTGATCCGTTAATAAGTACTCAAAAATATGTGGTCGTTTAAAGTTTACTAACTCGCCATTTAAAAATTAGACACACAGATTTTCGGCTTTTCAAAAGCTGGACAAAAATTTCTAGCCACTTAAAAATGGACATACATTTTTTTTCTTTTTTTTTTATATTTACATATTTGTATGCCATAAGTTCTTGGACACTTGGAAATTGGAAAAAAATTCTTGGTCACATTAAGCCTGGACATAATTTTTGTAAATTGAACATATATAGTATATATTTTTTGGTAATTTAAAAAAAAAAATTAAGCAAGTTTATGTGGTTTACCATAATGACTATTGATAAATAAAAGGTAAGCAATGCAAACATCCTATTATCGCCATCAATTTCATGTCCCAATTATGAATAATATTATGAATTATGAAAACTGTTGACAAAAATCGATGTCCGTTTTTTTTTATTAAATAAATAACCTAAAATTTGAGAAACCATAGAGATATGTATGTCCAATTAGGATGCAAAAAAAATGTACATCAGTTTTTAAATAAACAACAATATGTATGCAGTTTAAGGAGAGCACAAAATTATGTCCAATCTTAAGATAATTAAAAAAATTCCAGTTTTCAAATATTAAAAATATTGGGGCGTATTCTTGTTTTCGTACGAATCGAAAATTTGAAATTTTTGTGTAGAAAATTATAAGAAAATTTCATGATTTTCGATTCATACGAAAACAAGAATACGCCCCCTTTTCCATGTCTTGAATGTCCAAAAATGTGTGTCGATTTTTAATTACAAAAAAATCTATGTCCTATTCGTATATCGTGTTTTTAAAACAGAAAAAATTATCTCCAAAAATTCATGTCTAGTTACCGAATTACCTTAAATCTATTTTCATTTATTATTTATTGTTTAGAAAGAAAATTTAAGGTCAAAAAATATGTCTAAAATTAATATTTAAAATTACAAAAAATTCTATGTCCAATTCTTATATCATGTTGTTAAAGGCAAAAAAATGTCCGGGAAAGCATCTCTAGTTTGAAAATTAATAAAAATCTCTAACTCGTCTTCAAGTCATGTTTTGAAAAGAAAATACTTGCAAAAAGGCATTTCTAATTTCAAATTATGTGCTAAAAATATATGTCTATTACTTATGTCTTGTTTTTGATAAACAAAACCGAATGTCCATTTTTTATGTCATAATTTTAAAATACCAATAAAAATATGTCTGGTTTTCAAAGTACTAAATAACTATGCAAATTCAATTCTTTTGTAAAGTTTTTGGAATACCAACAAAAAAATATGTCCAAAAATTCATGTCATGTTTTAAGATTACTAAAAATCTACTTTCAATTCTTATTTTTCAAAATAAAGAAAAAATTATTTAGAAATTCAATTTGGGTTTTCAAACTACTACAAAAAAAACTATGTTCAGTTATAATGTCATATTTTATAAAAATACAAAATACTGTCCAAAAATGTATGTCCAGTTTTTAAAGTACTAAAAAAATTATCATCAAATTTAAAAAAACAGCCGAAAAATATGCCAAAAAATGCATAACCAGTTTTCAAATTACTGAAAATCTATTTTTTCTATTATGTGCTTCAAAGAGAAAAATATCTAAAGATTCAAACCTACTTTCAAATTACCACAAATTTAAAAAAAATCTTATGCCACATATAATTTTCAAATTACTATAAATCTATGTCCAAATCCTATTTAAAGAAATATGTATATGTATATGTCTAGCCAAAAATTTAAAACAAAGAAATGCTGCCAAAGAATTCATTTACTTAGGTTTGGAATTACGAAAAATATATGTATTCAAACTTCTTATATCAAAGACAAAATTTATATCAAGTTTCTCATCACAAATTCACAAAATTACGTCCAGTTTAAAAAAAAACTCTATTTATTAGTGATGTGCGGTTCCAAGTATTGAATATACCGGTTTTGTCCAGTCCTGTTAAAAGGAGAATCGGGTAATTGATTCGGTTCCGGTTCTTAAAAAAGGTGGTAACGGTAAAAAGCCCTATCGCAGTAGTCTACAAAAAAAGATTTTAAAAAGTTGGTAAAAAATTTTTACAAACATTCACTTGCTTCTTTACCAACCACTTTTTATGACTCAAACACAAATTACAAAATCAACAAAGAACAGAAAGACGGTTTGCAGCTGCGTAAAGTAGAGACTTGTAAATTATTCAGTTGTTCTTTTGAAACCGTTTTTACATCTTTCGTAGTCGATTAGCGGTTTTTCAAGTCTTGCAGTCGTTTTTCGATTTT
The DNA here is from genome assembly GCF_001687245.7 of Rhagoletis zephyria. NCBI lineage: Eukaryota > Metazoa > Arthropoda > Insecta > Diptera > Tephritidae > Rhagoletis > Rhagoletis zephyria. The sequence goes on along the minus strand of NW_016164234.1, from coordinate 2,259 downwards.
TCCGGAACCGTTTTCTGGGTCATTCGGAATCGAGTTTCAGTCTCTCGGACCATTGGGTTCATTAGAGCACAAGGTCCTCCGGATCCGGTTCCTCTGTCTTACGCAGCACTGCTATTTATATATGTATTTAGAATAAGTAACTTAATTAAAAAAAAAAACTTTCAATATTTTTAGAAACAATGTCAAATTTGATTTTTTTTTGAAATGCACTGAATTTTAAAAACCACTTTTATGTTCCTAAATTAACTGGCAACAGAGCCCTTAAATTCGTTTCATCCATTAATTGAGTGTCAACAGTAAAGTTGGAAGACTTTTTAAAGCCACGGGGACAAATTGCTACTTGAGTAAAAAAAAACTATTTGTAGCCAAATGCCCCATTAGAGCAATTGACCGAGTAAGCTTTCAAGTATGACTTTCACTGCTCATCTGTCTGTCCAGTCGTCAATTTACCAAGAGCATCAACAATGAAGACTCAACGAAAAGAGCAGTCACATACACACATTCCTTTACACATACATACATACATAACTTCTTACATACCAACTACAATGTATATGTCCTCAATGGCTTGGAAAAATTCATGTCACTTTGGTGTGACTCTATTTATTATGTACCTCAGCTGGAGTACGTACACGCATACATATGTAGTATGTACGTTCATAAGTGCGCACAATTGTGACCTTCAACTCCATTGGCCATTAACTTTTTTAGCATTTTTTTTTACATTTGCAACACACAAAAACTGTGCCTTCCCTCTTTTGCTGTAAACACACATTCATACATACCTAAAAACATAAATATGCACCCGTATATATATAAATCTGTATGCACTACATACTAGGCGCTTATGTCGTCTGCGATCGCCAGGCTGAAAAAAAATAAATAAATAAAAAATGAGACTTATAAACAAAGCGACACGCCAAACGTAAGAGAGAAGACAAACAAAAAAATTTGGACTGAAAAAGTCATTTGAAACGTAAGCCGGCGCGCATTTTGACCAGCAGCGAAAATAATTCCGCACCCCTACTAAGTATGTACGTATATATATACAGTATAGTTCTTTCGTTGCCTCACTGCCTGCATTTACACTTTTTTCACTTTAATTTTTTTGTTAGTACATAAATAATTTGCTTGGCTTCTGAGCGCAGTTACAAAAAATTGCCTGAATTGTAGCGTAAAAACTTTACTCTAATAAAATGCTTTCGTCTTTTTGGTGAGGTATTTTTTAAGTATATAGCATTATTATATTATTCAGGCTCGTAGACTTGTTTACGAACGCTTTAAGTTCCCCACTACAGAAATTTTTTATGAACTTTAAAGAAATAGTAAAGTCGCACGAGTGCAAGACTCTAATAGAATGCCTTCACGGCAACCCACGGTCGGTGCCTCCAAACAACCAAGCAGCCTCTACGGCTCACCGAAGCTCACCCAACCAACATAACATCAACTTTTCTACTCCCACACCCCACCACGCTCCAACTCATATTTGCGTATAAACCAGCAGCTCTTGATCCCTGATATAGTTTTCTCCGGGCGTCAGTCAGTCTCGATTATATCATAATGTGACCTCAGTTAGGTGGAATTCCTGCCAAAGCTGGTGTCACTTTAAAGTATTTTGTGGTCTGCGTACCACTCTTCAACCGCAAACATCACCCACAATGCCGTCGATCACCACCACTAGGCAGCAACCTCAACAGGGGGGACCCGCTGTTCGTACCAGATAGGCACTACTAATCAGGGATGGGCGTTTTTGAATGAATTTTTATTCAAATAAAAAATAAACTTTTATTCATAATTTTTATAATTTTGAATGACGAATAAATTTTTATTCTTTATTCAAACACTTTCGAATGATGAATAAATTTTTATTCTTTATTCAAACACTTTAGAATAATGAATAAATTTTTATTCTTCATTCTAGCACTTTCGAATAACGAATAAATTTTTATTCTTCATTCAAACACTTTCGAATGATGAATAAATTTTTATTCTTTATTCAAGCACTTTAGAATAATGAATAAATTTTTATTCTTTATTCAAACACTTTCGAATGATGAATACATTTTTATTCTTCATTCAAGCACTTTCGAATAATGAATAAATTTTTATTCTTCATTCAAGTAATTTCGAATAATGAATAAATTTTTATTCTTCATTCAAGTAATTTCGAATAATGAATAAATTTTTATTCATGATTCAAGTAATACTGAATAACGCATAATTTTTCATTTATTCTTTCTTTCTTGATCACAGTACCAG
>NW_016164233.1:31432-32605 GCF_001687245.7 Rhagoletis zephyria | reverse complement strand
CGGGATTTGCCAACTGATGATAGTCTAACCATTTCAACGTTTTCTGATGACACAGCTATCATAAAAATTGTTCAGACCCTAAAGAAGCTTCTTGCAAGCTGCAAGAGTATTTGAAAAAGTTAGAGCTATGGCTAGGTTCTTGGAGGATAAAGGTTAACGAAAGCAAGTGTGTTCAGGTAACATTTACTTTGAAGAAAGAAACTTGCCCACACTAAAAATAAACAGCAATGCTATACCAAAAAAAATAGTGTAAAATACCTTGGATGACACTAGATAGAAGACTTACCTGGAAAAAGCATATAGAAAATAAAATTTCTCAAGCGAAACTAAAACAAACAAGCCTTCTATGGGTTATATCTAAATTAAGCCAAGAAAACAATATGTCGATTTTTAAAATGATGATTAAACCATGTTGGGCATATGGAATTGGGCTATGGGGCACAGCGTGCAATTCCATTTAGAACAGACTTCAAAGACTGCAGTCGAAAATTTTACGCGCCATATGCGGAGCACCGTGGTACATAAAAAATACTAATATCCACGAAGATCTTAAGGTAAATACGGTGCATGAGGACATAAGAGGGCTAAGCACCAGTTACTCAGCACGGATAATGAACCATCCAAATCGACTAGCGAGAGTGTCCGACATGCGGAGAGACCCCTCACGATTCGAAACATCTCTTCGCATGCCCGGAAAACCCGACAACCCTAACGGCTTTGTCCCTGTGGACCGAATCAGTGGAGGCTGCACGCTTCTTAGGGCTGCCGTTAGTGGATCTTGACGACAACGACTGAGATATCAACCGATATGGGCGGGGTTGTTATAGCCGCTACAACACCAGCAAGAACTAGCGAGAGATCGTCTTAGCCCGAGATATGCAAGAAGACTAAAAAGAAAGGATTTCTCCGATATTATCAAATGATGCGCAGTACAGGGCTGTAAAAAATTGCAATCAAATTGGATCGCAATCGCATATTTTACGTAAGATTGCAATCTGGTTTAATTGCAATTAACGTTGATTGCTTATATTTTGGTTGCAAAAATTTAAATTTGCAATCATTTAGAAGAAATTGATTGCAATAAGTTTTTGATTGCAATTAATTTTTGATTGCAATCATTAATTGCATAAAAATTGCTAACTGCAATCTGTCTAAATGACATTTATTTTGATG
>NW_016164233.1:8007-23912 GCF_001687245.7 Rhagoletis zephyria | reverse complement strand
AGTCTAGAAAAAAGAAGTCTGATGAGGAGATGTGGTGATCTCCGAAATAGTGCTATAACTTCTACCGTTTAGACTTGGTTGCTTTTTCAATTTTTCCTAATAAACAATCGTGGTACAAAGCTCAATAAAAATATTAAAAAGAAAATTTTTATTTTTATTTTTTAAAAGTGACACATGCTAAGCCCTTCAAAATTTTGTGCTGGGATATGCGTTATAGTTTCGCAAATTTTACCCCTACCGAAACCAAAGATGTATACACATCAAAAGGGCTAAAAAAGAGCTAAAAACGGCGTTGTGGCTGAAAATGGTAGCTAAAATTTTTTACTTGCATATACTTATATATATAATATATACACGCAAACATTTTCAATAAGTAATGGTATAGAAAAACAATGAACTCTGGGAAAAAATCGAATATTTTATCCAACCAAAAACCTTTTTGTATAAAAGGGGAAATATACGACACCAGCTTGCTGGCTCCATCAAGTGATTGTACCATCAGGCTCGAAGCATACAACTCACCAGCATGCTGGTACAATATATATTTCTTTACAAATGATTAGAGCCGAAATTTAATAATTTGTCTACCATTTTTTTAAACATTGTTTTTGTTTCTTAATTCACAACTGCAATATCGTGAACTTAATCTTCCACCAACACGGCTTTGACTCATATAGTGCAAGAAATTTCCGCCAAAATACTTTTTACTTAGAAAATTGAGCTAATTTCACTACTCACGACACCAGCATGCTGGTACAATCATAAAATTTGNATACAATCATAAAATTTGCAAATAGTTTTTGAAGTCGTACCAGCAGCTGGTACAATCACACCACAAGAACATACATGGTCAATCGACTTGATGGGTCATTTAACAAATTAAGCATATTAAGGGCCGTAAACATATCTATTTTAAACTATATTTAAATCGTTAATAGATAAATTAGCAGCCCTAACACTTTTACAGTATGTATGTATAAAAACGTAAGGAACATGCAATACAAACATGTATATCGTTGCTGTTTAGGCCTCCATGCTAAACCAAATTATTAATTATATTATAATAGTTCCACCCTAATGTGAACTTAACACATGCACACATACACGCTCATATGTGAGAAACTGCACTTTGAAGTCAGTGCGTATTCGGTCAATTTCCCCTCAAAACGGATCCTAAAAACTGTTTTGAGGGTTCGATTTAAGACTTTAAATCTTTCTATACGCAGTTTGAGTTCAAGAACCAACGCCTACGGACGTTCCGCCACCACACCAATTCATATCAGACGTAATATTGTAACCCAACTTTAGGTTTAATACATTAAATAAACCGCCAAACACCAGTTTATACTAGGTATATTAAAACTTGGCCTTTTTATTTTTTCTTATCTTTCCAAATAANGGTTTAATACATTAAATAAACCGCCAAACACCAGTTTATATTAGGTATATTAAAACTTGGCCTTTTTATTTTTTCTTATCTTTCCAAATAAAAAACACTGGTGCTTTGTTGGAGTTTATACTCACACAAACTCCCCGGTTTATTCATGGTCCTTCGAGCCGGATTTTTGCGGCTATGTCATATTCACTAGACGACCAAATCGTCTAGGGGGGCCGGCATGTTTAGGCGCGACTGCTAACACCGGGCGCCTTAATTCGTGCTATGTACTGCTGCATGTGCAAAAATTTCCTTTATGCAATTTATGAAATTTTTGCACATGCACTTCTCAACTGCCATGTAATTGAACTTTCTTAAGTTTCATTTAGATGGCACTTCCTCCGGACACTGCTTCCGGAGTCTTCTGCGGACTCTGCATGGCTTACAACCATGCGGAGGTGGTAATAGTTGATTACCGTTGGCCACAGTGCCTACCCACTAATATAATATAGAAAGGCCATAACTCATATAGTCGCTGAAACGCAAAAAAGCCGTAACTGACTAAAATTGTTTATTGCTTAAAATGATGTGGGGACTTATTATTCGATGAAATGCATCATAAACAATCAAAAAGGGAATTTTGGATTTTTACTTAGTTACGGCTTATTGTATTTCAGCGACAATATGGGTAAGGGCCTTTCTATATTAAGTTAGCGATATATATCAGTCTTTCTTAGTTTAAAAATTCATCTCTTACATAAATGAAAAAATTAGATCAAATGAAGCATATACAAATTTTTCATGCCAAGTATGAATAAATTCTCCAAAGGGCTAAAAAAGGGGCTAGGGGCAATTTTACATTTATGTGGCCAAAATCCAATCTAGCCACCAAAGGGCTAAAACGGCAACACTGGTTACAAATTGTAAACACAAAATATGTAGTGTGTTATGGAGTGGTTGACACCCATTCACATAGAGAATGTGAATGCAAAAAAAAATATGTTTATGTGAATGCAATCTGTCAGTATCATTCAGTACTAATACTATTTGTTGTATCAGGGTTGAGATTTTTGTAGTCAAAATATGAAACCAGAAAATTGCCATCTCCCCTAAAATAAGTAAACAAATAAATATTTGGTGCTAAAATATGACACCTACATATGTACATATTTAAGGCTGACTCCTAACACCGAACGATTTTATAAGAAGAGTTTTCTAGGCAGAAATATACTCGAAGGTTTGCCATTGCGGGCCGAAGGACGACTGCTATTTTGGGTTATGATCTGAAAACTATAGTGTGCTTGCAAACAAATAATAACATTTTGTGATAAACTGTTTTAAAAATGTATTCTTTGCTTAATTTTTGATTTGACCATAAGAAGTATATAAATGACCAAAACACAACACTAGCTTAAAAATCAAACTGCACATTGTCATCAATTTTTGCTAAGACAAAAACACCACTAGAGCAACAACACAACGTAGTGTACGAAATAGCATGCAAGGGAAGCGAAAACGAAGTTTGCAATAGAATCTACATCGGAACGACGAAAAGGGCGTTAGGAGTTCGCGTAAGGGAGTACGAAGAGGACATCCGAAAGAACAACAAGTAAGAAAGTCTAAGTTCGGGCGGAGCCGAACATTAAATACCCGGCGCAAGTATTAAATATATGTTTTTCACCTTTCCGAAAGCTACCGCTACATGGTAAACCGGGGTGTATCCATTTTGAGTATATAAGCGTCCTTAAATTTCGAAATATTGAAGTTTCAAGCATTGCTGAAATTTACTGTTATATGAAAAGCGTCCGTAATTTTAGTTCGATTTCAATAATTTTCAACATTTTTCTTTTATGTAGCAAGCACAATAAATATACCGAGTTTGGTACAAAATGGTAGAATGGTAATGGTTTAATCATAAGTAGGCGGTGCCAAGCCCATCTTTCAAAATTTTATCCTAAANTACCGAGATATATATATGTAATCATAAGTAGGCGGTGCCAAGCCCATCTTTCAAAATTTTATCCTAAACGTATTTCTTGGTAAAGAATTGTTGTAAGCATCAATTTTGAATAAATTAGCTTCAATAATTACTGATTTATCGAAGATTTCGTATTACTCTAAATTACCGTTATATGGGATGTGGGCGTGGTTATTGTCCGATTTTACCCATTTCGGCCATTTCGTATGGTGTACCAAGGTTAACAACTGTGCCAAGTTTGGAATAAATTGATGCAGCGGTTACCAAGATATACACATGTAACCATAAGTGGGCGTGGCTACTCCCATTTTCCAAAAATTTATATTCTTATTTTTCGTCTAAAGCTTATTGTAAATATCAATTTTGAGTGAATAATCTTCAGTAGTTACTAAAATATCGCAGTTTTCGTATTTCTGAAAATTACCGTTATATGGGAGGTAGGCGTGGTTATTGTCCGATTTTACCCATTTTCAATACCATCCGTCCTGCGCCCGAAAGAAGCGCACGTAACAAGTTTCGTTAAGATATCTCAATGTTTACTCGAGTTATCGTGTGCACAGACGGACGGACAGACAGTCACCGCTTAATCGATTTCTCTTTTCATCCTGATCATTTATGTATACATTTGTCTATATCTATCTCGATTCGTTTTGCCTGTTATAAACAACCGTTATGTGAACAAAGTTATAATACCCTTGTGCACAAGTGCGCTCTGCGTTAGCGCAGCACATATTGACAAGTGGACACACAGCTGATCTAGGCAAAGTAAAGACATTGAAAAAATAAAGAAAAAAGAGAGAAAGAAAAAAGAAAAGAAAGTGGAAATAGAACGTTAATCTGGACGCTAGAAAGCCTGGGAATTTTACAAAACAGAGATAAAACTATGAACAATAAAGAAGACACAGACGATATTGCGGCGGCGTACCAATTATGTTTGTAACAGGCAATCAGTATGACGAGTGTACCACACCAGGATGGTATCAAAGCAACTAGCTCTTAAGTTTAGTGTGACCAGATATATGTATCGTGATAATAGTTAATAAGTGTTTATATACTAGAGGTTTACGCCGACAGGCTTTGCGGCGGCGGCGTGGTCAACTTCAAAAAGAATCGGCGGCGGCGGCGACGCCGGCGCGTCTGGAAACGCCGGCGCTCCTGCCCATAAGGTAGATTCCCAAGAGCCATGAGGCTACTAATCTTATCAAGTCATCAGATTATAATTTTATTTTATTCATTCATTGAGTTAGTTTTAATATTAAACTACGTTACTTCCTACCCGAATTTAAATATTGAGTGTCTGCCGCTGATGGATGGGCGAACAGAAGAAAGTCTATATAGTATATACCCTGTAGAGAAAACACGAACTAGTGAACCAGATTTGTAGTTCAGTACTAGTTCTTTTTTTCCAAAAACGAACCAGTCCGATTGTATCTAGTTCCGCACCAGTCCAAAAGCAATGAAATGTGGTACTTTCACTAAACTATTCTATTTAAAATTTTAAAAGCAGGGAAGGTAATCATTATGAGTAAAATAATTTAAATCAGCATTTAATCATTATTTTATGAATTATTATTGAGTTTTATTTTTTCGCTCAAAAGGAAATAATTATTATTTTATTTTTATTTTTGGGATTACAAATAATGATTATTTTATGATTTTTATTTTTTCGCGCAGAGATTATCATTAATTTTCAGTTTTATTTTTCCACTTAAAAATAATGATAATTTATAAAATTGAAAAGGCCATAAAGACGCAACCTACTGAAATTTTTACCTGAAAAGTTTGGGTCTTATTCCTTTTATAAGGGTGCGGCTACCTCTCAAAAGGATACGTCGGTAATCACGCTGGTATAGTTTTTGAGTTGCTTAATAATCATTATACTTAGTGACTCCATAAACAAAGGCCAAAATCCTGAAGGACAATTGAGAAAGGAAATGCAGTTGCAGAAAAAGAGGCATTTAAAAAAAAAGTGACAAAATAATTACCACTTTCTCACTAAATTTATTTAAAAATGCAAGCCACCAGAGCTACCTTTTTTTTAAGAAAAGAAAATTAAGTTTTTTTATGCAATCCACCACAGCTACCTTAATACAGTCAGTCAATAAAGTTTAGGTACAACGAATTTTTTACAATACGGCAAATATTTTTTTAATATTTTAGTTTTCGGTAATTTTTTATAAAAATATGGTCAATTCTACAACAAAATCCCCAAAAATAAGAGTTCCAAACCTTGTGCAAGATTTAAGAAAATTCTGCAAAATTTCATTAAAATAATTTGCTTTCTATTTACGCTCTCCAGAAAAAGTTTTTTAGCCCATTCAATTTTAGTATAATGACGTGCAAGTGTGAGGAAGCTAGGACTTACCAAACAAACAAAAAAATTGCTAAATATCAATGGTAAGTCCTAGCTACCTCAAACTTGCACTTTGTTATACTAAAATTGAATGGGCTAATAACTGAGTACTTAACTTTTTTCTAAAGAGTGTAAATTGCAATACTTGGATGGAAATTCGCAGTTTTCTTTAATTTTGCATAAGGTTTGGAACTCTGATTTTTGGGGTTTTTGGTGTAGAATTAACCATATTTTTATAAAAAATTAGGGAAAAATAAAATATTTAAAAAATAGTTGCCGGTATTGTAAAAACTTCACTGTACCTAAACTTTATTGACTGACTGTATATCTTATTTAAGTTAAGTACGACAAAAACTTTCGAAGTACTTCATATACATATAAGCTTAAAAAGAACTGAATTTACTATCAATATGCTTAAATTTAAACAAGTAAGACAAAGTGAACTAATATTTTTACTTTTAAGCAGAACGCACTTTTGTTTTTTACTTACTTCTTAAGTTTAATACTACTACTACTACTAATGTGGTTTATAAATTTTTAATAAATGCGTTTAAACATTTGTGATTGTATTATCCTTCCTTCAACCGATCTTATTTAATATAGAAGGGAAATGATGATGAATATATGATTAGAAATGTAGATCTAGGCTGACGAATTTATAATAGGTTGGGAACTATAAAAAATGGATGCAGATCGAACTAGATCTCATCTGTCGAATTAGGAACTGGTTTGGAACTAAAGAAAAGGGGATGCAGAACGAACAAGATCTCATCTGTCGAATTTGGAACTGGTTCGGAACTATAGAAAAAGGGATGCAAACCCAACTAGATCTTATCTGTCGAATTTAGAACTGGTTCGGAACTAGAGGCAAAGGGATGCAACGGGGGACATTTGACACTTCCTAGGACATCGCAATGTTAAATTCGCCAGTCGCTAGCATGCAAAAGAGAATTAACGCGTACTAGTCATGGTTCCAAACGCACTAGAACCGAACCAGTTCCGCACTAGTTCGTTTCCCTACAGGGTACATTAGGGTGCCCATCGAAAATGCTTTTTATTTTTGGAAATTTCAAGCCTCTACCGCCTAGTTTTATTCGTTTTTATGAGAAATATTGTTGCCTATTTTTATAGATTTTTCAAAGGTCATTTAGAGGTCGCGACCTATCGATTTAGGTCAGAAAATAAGATTTTGTGGATTATGAGTTTTTGAATGACTATTTTTGTTTGGATTTCAAAGAGCGAATATGATCTGAGAAGAGGATACATAGGCCTTTAAAATGGTGTATAATAATCTATTGTCGCACTTGGCTTGTTGGGATTTTTTATCGGGTAAAATGAAAAAAAAAACCATATTTCTCTTTATTTTTTAAATTTGGTCATCAATAATTTCCACAATTTCAAAATATATAGTACAAACGTACAAAAAAAAAACNCCATATTTCTCTTTATTTTTTAAATTTGGTCATCAATAATTTCCACAATTTCAAAATATATAGTACAAACGTACAAAAAAAAACGATTTTCGATGGGCGCCTTAATATACATAAATCTCTATGTACTCTACAAATCCGTATGTAATATTTCAATTTAAAGAAATAAAAAAATTTTCAAAAGTTAAGTTATTGGGGTAATTTATGTCGTATCATTAAATTTTTGCAATAAGCTTATCAACCGTTATGCGAAATTACGGAGTTCTTACGATCTTCTGCGCGTTATATATTGAAAACAAGTTAGGTCTACTTTTTTCCAAAAGTTCAACCCATCAACTCCCACCAGAACGGGCCTTTTTGAACTACAGTTTGAAAAATGGCTTATAAATGGTTAAAATTGCCACTAAAATATTAAGCGCCAAATTTTTCTAAGGAGAACAGAATGTAATGCAAAATAATAGTAATTTTTACCAAAAAGGGGGACTTAAATCCTGTGTAGAAAACATTGCGATGTTTCTGGAGCAAAACCTTCCTGGGGTTTGACCACCACTTAGAAATACTAATGTAATTTTCACACAGCCACCCAGTTCTTGTATACGTCAGTGGGACCCCAGAATAAAGTAACTTACGAAAGTAAAAATTAGCAAAAATAGTGCTTTCTTTTTGTCTAAATTCTGTTTAAATATTAAAAAAAAACCGGAAAATCAACTGGTCTTGGTTTTATATCCAATTATTGAGGAGTTAGATGCAAAAAGGGCGCTTCTGTTAAATGTAATTAACGCTATCGATCGAAAAACGTGTTACCTATGTCGTTTCTGAGTTAAGCTTTTTTTGAAAATGTTCAGCGGCCCAAATTATGCAAAAAAAAAACTTCTTGTAAAAATGTAATTTCCATTTCTCAAAGCAGTGTTTTTATACGAGTAGTATTTAGTTTCTTCAAACGATGTATTTCAATGTGCATACAGCATGAAAATTTTATACAAAATTCCTTAGGCGCCGAACGCCGCCCTCGCCGGTGACAAATGACAAAAAACGGCNCGCTTTTTTTGAAAATGTTCAGCGGCCCAAATTATGCAAAAAAACAACTTCTTGTAAAAATGTAATTTCCATTTCTCAAAGTAGTGTTTTTATACGAGTAGTATTTAGTTCCTTCAAACGATGTATTTCAATGTGCATACAGCATGAAAATTTTATACAAAATTCCTTAGGCGCCGAACGCCGCCCTCGCCGGTGACAAATGACAAAAAACGGCGGCGGCGGCGGCGTTCTCGGCGGCGTATGCCTCTATTATGCACATGTATGTAAACTTCGAATTTGTCAAATCTCGTGATTTTGATTATAGTTTGTGAAATGTTACCATATAATGTCAATATTTTAATACGCTTTGTTTATTTTAATTTTTCTTTTTTCTTTTGTTGATGTTTTTAATAAAGAAATCGCCCCTGAGGAAGCTAAGAAAGTTAGCGAAACGCCGGGCTGTAATGTGAAGAGAGATTTTTCTTGCACTCAACCATATTAGGTCAATTAGCCTAGAATCCAGAAGTTTAAATAAATTATTATTTTAATATATATACAAATATTTATATGTGGCAACTCTTGGATTTTTCTTCATTTGTAGCAAATGACAGATGTAAACAAAATAAAAAAATTATTGTAATTTTACAAATTTAAAGCAAACGGGCGTTCTTTACAAAAATTGTAGTTACAACACCAAGTGCCTCCAAGAAGTGTTAAACTACTAAATAGCTTAAAAAACGCTTTCAAAAATTCGAAACGGGGGTGAAGTGCAGTGTTCAATTGTGATCGAAATTGCAGGCAAAATTTGTGCGTGTGTAATTAATGTTTTATATAAAGAAATGTTGCCCCTTGTCATCAAAAATAAGCAAACCAAAGACCCCCGCTTCCCACTGGTGGTTACATAATACCTAGGGCTGCCAGACGTCCCGGTTTTCCCGGACATATCCCGGTTTTAGACTATTTGTCTTGGTGTCCCGGTCCAACCTTAAAATGTCCCGGGTTTCGTTTAAGTGTCCCAGTTTTCGATTTATATGCACAAATTTAATAAAAGTTCAAAAATCACTACCGGTGTCATTTGTGATATAGTTACATCTCCAGATAGTTGGACTTTGTACAACAATATTTGATGATCGATATACCCACATACATACCTGTAAGTGCAAAGTGCCCTTCCTAATTAGCATCAGCTATTTTTAATTTGTTTTGCTCGTTTGTTTTTCGGGTGGGCTTTAATTCCAAAGTAAGTTTTCGCGACAAAGGCCCGTAGTTATAGTCAAAATAAAGTCGACTCTAAAGTTAAAAGCAGGTTTTTTTGACAGATATCCCATTGAAAGTTATGTCAAAAAGCTGCTTTTAACTTTAGAGTCGACTTTATTTTGACTATAACTACGGGCCAAAGTTTATAGAATATAAAAAAGTGTGTTTATAGTGTTTTGATTACCGTTAGAAAATGCCAAAGAGAACGTATAAATTCCTTTCCGCTTACACAGAAGAGTGCGCCATTTGTTTATATTCTTTGAAGTTATAGTACCTTAAAAGAGAGCATCACTGAGTTGTCCATGATTCAATAATACAAGGTTCGATAAACTGACAGTTGTCTCTCTCGCACCGCTCCCTTAGCAGTGGCACCGTGTTGCTTCTTTGCAAATTTACATGGAAACCGTGTAGCTTTGGTGTGAAATAAAAGTATAAGCTTTTGTGCAATATGTTTATTTGTATATGCATATGAAGCATATTTAACTGATGAAAACCTAAGCATTGGATGTTTACATCAATCTCATAGTGGTCTTATTTTAATTTTGATTCATTTTGCAGTTTTTATGCGGCTAAATAGCATATAAATTATGTAATTCACGTAGATTTATCAATATTTCGTTCAACATTTCGTTTAAAATGCCAGATTTTCTGCAAATACATTTGAATTTACGAAAGGAATTTCACTACTAATTGCCTATTTTGCGTACTTTTCTACTACCATTTTCGAAACAAGGGATTGCATTCNCATTTTCGCACCAAGAGATTTCATTCTTGCCCTTTCTCTGTCCTTCGTAAATGCAACCTTTTGTAAGGGAGTGTCAAATCGCAGCTGTCAATAATTATCTAACCTTGTATTATTGAATCATGTGAGTTGTCAACCACACCTTGTTTAATACACGTAATGTGGATCAATGTTTTTTATACCCGAGCGCACTTGTGCACAAGGGTATATTAATTTTGTTCACATAACGGTTGTTTGTAACAGCCAAAACGAATCGAGATAGATATAGACAAATGTATACATAAATGATCAGAATGACAAGAGAAATCGATTAAGCCATGTCTGTCTGTCCGTCCGTCTGTCCGTCCGTCCGTGTACACGATAACTCGAGTAAACATTGAGATATCTCAACGAAATTTGGTATGTAGGTTTCTGTTAATCCAAGGTATTTTGGTATTGGAAATGGGCGATATCGGACAGTAACCACGCCCACTTCCCATATAACGGTAATTCCCAGAAATACGAAAACTGCGATATTTTAGTAACTACTGAAGATAATTCACTCAAAATTGATATTTGTGATAATTTTCAGGAGAAAAATAAGAATATTATAAAATTTTGGAAAATGGGCGTGGCACCGCCCACTTATGATCACATATATGTATATCGGTAACCGTTCTACCAATTTGTACCAAACTCGGTATTTTTATTGTGCTTGCCAAATAAAAGCAAAACGTTAAAAATTATTGAAATCGGACTAAAATTACGGCCGCTTTTTATATAACGGTAAATTTCAGAAATGCTTGAAACTTCAATAATTCGAAATTTAAGGACGCTAATTTAATCAAAATTGATACACCCCGGCTTACCATCTAGCGTTAGCTTTCGGAAAGGTGAAAAAACTTATATTTAATACTTGCGCTGGGTATTTAATGTTCGGCTCCGCCCGAACTTAGACATTCTTACTTGTTTCTTATTTCATCTCAATAGACTAAGGAAAGAAATTTGCTCAATATAAGTATATAAATATGTGCGCTAAATAACGTGCACAGAGTTTTAAAATTATATTAAGGAAAAGTCAGAAGTTTTGAAACAAGTTCACAACAACGAAAAATATGACTGATTTTTTAATGTTATCTTGTATTTAAATTTTTTTTTTCATGAAATCTATTGAACTTATAAGTACAGTGCCGTACAAAATTATTGGCTCAGAGAATTTTTCATCAGATCTTTTAGAAAAATATTGAAAATGTAGCAGTTTCTTTCATACAAAAAGAATTGTCGAACATAGTTTGTATGGAAGAAGCTGTCAGCAAAAAATTTTCAAAAAGGGACTAAAATTGTTGGGCCACAAAACTTCTTTTCAAAATTTTGTATGTTTATTTTGAACTTTAGTACGTTGAAATGATGTCATCTTTTTATGGTTTTTTTTTTGTCTTGCCCTAATAAAATTTTACTACATACTTTCGTACGTAAGTAATTTTTGTCTAAAGGAAAGGAAAGGAAGGGCCGTTGTGATGTTAGATTTTCCAAAGTGTCCCGGTTTGCCAACGGAGATATCTGGCAGCCCTAATAATACCTGAGTAGCCCCTTAATGACCTTTTGCTTGTTTTGTGCACGCACGGCCAGTTAAACAGGCATGTCTGAATCGTTTTCCTTCATTATTCTTAGCAATTTGATATGCGTTTTTATTGTTATCTGTTGCAAACAGACATTTTAGGAACTAAATAGATTCTAAAATCTCTGTACACAAGCGCACTTATTTTTAACAACTTCCAGTTTATGTAATATTAATCAAAACAGCTTTTATTTATTTTATGTATTATGTGATTTTTGGAAGCGTCAAATACAAAAATGTGGTGTGACTGGGTTTATGTAATTTAAAATTGTATTGATGATTATTAATAATAACCCTGCAAAAAAGTGTGCGACTAATCTCTAAAGAGAGTATTCCGAGATTACTCTCAATCGGGTACAATTGGGCATTAATTAGTCGCAACTAGTCTCATACGGGTGCTAATGGAGGTCAATTAGTCTCGACTCATCCCTTATGGGTATAATTAGAGATCAATTAGTCCCCAACTCATCTCTAACGGGTACTATTAACGATTTAATGATATGTACGCTCTTAGTCAATGAAATTTCATGTGCGGCGTTGGCTCGCAGAGAGAGTATTCGCCTAACAAAACTGAGCACCCCGGTTCGAATCTCAGCTGGCGCAAATTTTTATTTTTATTTTTTAAAAGTGACTAGTCGCTTTTTATACCCGTTCGGGTATAAAGGTGAACAATTAGTCTCTTCATAGGACATGCTCGAACAAAAGCGAACAGTTCATTCCATATAAAGAGATCTAAAGTGGTATTAGTCGCATGCTCCTTTGCGATTGCTCCCGGAGTCATCCCGGATTAGTCCCATTTTTTGCAGGGAATAGAAAGGCGCTTACACATCGATGGTCCTCTTCAATAACGACTCAACTCAAAATTTCATATATTTCAGTAGAGCCAATTAAAGATTTTTTGTTTCGTAATTTAGCAATAATATGTCTTGGAACGTAATAATTCCGGATTTTTTGCAGTCATATTGTAAGCTTTCAAGTTATGTCTTTTTCTATAGTGTTGGACTGCAAAAATACCAAATAACAACTCGTATGTAGTCAAACGAAAAAAAATCCATTTCTGCTGCTGAACAGCGGCACAAAACTGAAAGTGTTGTTATTTCACAGTTTTTGACTTATGCCAATATTCACGATTAATGTTAGACATTTGCCACTGTTCAGTAGTAAGGGTTGGCTACTTCGGTTTTATGCCAAACGGCAAACCTTTGCCTCTGCCGGATTGGTAACAACAAAGCCTATGTCGATTTGCCTCAGAAGAATATGGTTATTTATAAACCTAATCCACTATATATACCTCTTAGTGTTTGGCCGAGCTACTCCTCCAATTGTGGCATGCGCCTTGATGTTGTCTCACAACGGGGAGTGACCTACAGTTTTAAGCTGACTCCTGCCGGGGGCCGACCGCTATTATTATTTTTTTATGTTGGCCGGAACTGGGCTCGAACCCTCACTCTGCGGAATGGTAGTGCGCACTTCTAACCACTACACTATAGCGATGCTTACTTTATAACATGTAAAGATGCAATTTTCCCAGCTAAAACTTTCGAGTTGTCTGGCTTTATTCTATTTCTCAACGCATCTTTGATTTGTCTAACAGAATTAACTTCTGTTGCAATTGCTTAACGTGCCTTGCCATCGAGCTTCGATTTAAAAAATTATATAAAAGTTGTTGACTGAAGAGCTTCGTTGTGAGCACGGAGCGTTTCTCCGGCAAAAAGCCATTGGTGTCGTCTTTCTCGCATAGCTTCCCCCCTCTTTCCCCTACCCATTCACTATCTCCCTGTGCCTCCCTGCGCCCTTTTCCCTCCCCCTCTAAGGGCATCACAATGGACAGCTTAGTCGAGTCCAAGTGTTCCTCCATATGTGGAGGCAGCCCGATTATCTAGCCTAACCTAACCTGTATTTAAATTTTCGTCTGCAAAATCTTCAATTTAATTAATTTTATCGATAAACGATTCAAGTACTAGGGGATCGCCATTGTAGTTTCGCTAATGATTGAGGCACAAAGACTAATTAAGGATTTCTGNACTATATATACCTCTTAGTGTTTGGCCGAGCTACTCCTCCAATTGTGGCATGCGCCTTGATGTTGTCTCACAACGGGGAGTGACCTACAGTTTTAAGCTGACTCCTGCCGGGGGCCGACCGCTATTATTATTTTTTTATGTTGGCCGGAACTGGGCTCGAACCCTCACTCTGCGGAATGGTAGTGCGCACTTCTAACCACTACACTATAGCGATGCTTACTTTATAACATGTAAAGATGCAATTTTCCCAGCTAAAACTTTCGAGTTGTCTGGCTTTATTCTATTTCTCAACGCATCTTTGATTTGTCTAACAGAATTAACTTCTGTTGCAATTGCTTAACGTGCCTTGCCATCGAGCTTCGATTTAAAAAATTATATAAAAGTTGTTGACTGAAGAGCTTCGTTGTGAGCACGGAGCGTTTCTCCGGCAAAAAGCCATTGGTGTCGTCTTTCTCGCATAGCTTCCCCCCTCTTTCCCCTACCCATTCACTATCTCCCTGTGCCTCCCTGCGCCCTTTTCCCTCCCCCTCTAAGGGCATCACAATGGACAGCTTAGTCGAGTCCAAGTGTTCCTCCATATGTGGAGGCAGCCCGATTATCTAGCCTAACCTAACCTGTATTTAAATTTTCGTCTGCAAAATCTTCAATTTAATTAATTTTATCGATAAACGATTCAAGTACTAGGGGATCGCCATTGTAGTTTCGCTAATGATTGAGGCACAAAGACTAATTAAGGATTTCTGTTCAGGGGTAGCCATGTCTAAGAATTCTTTAAAAATTATAGAAATATTTGGTCAACTGGTAGCTGTTAACGGCTCGGCAGTGAAGTACTTCTTTTACGACTGAATTGTACCGAAGCTTCTGACTTGGCGTCACTAAACTCTTCATCTGACTCAGAGTCAGCTAAGTCTGATTGGGAAATGAGCGATAAGCTATCAGGTGGAATCCTAACGCGACAATTCAGTTTAGTAAAATACTTTGCTAACTGATTCTTACAACGGGCTAACTTAACTTGAACTTTCTTGAGATTACAGGTGTGAGCCGAACTATTGCCAATAACCAGTAATAAAATATTATTGTAAGATGTAATAAGCGTTTAACTTTTTCGCATTCGCTGACAACGGTCTATTTTGTAAAATGCGCTTAGTAATCTTATCAAAATCTAATTTATATGCTTTAAACGCATAACCGGCTAATCTCAAAGAAGTGGAAGCCCAACATTTACAACAACAAGCTATCGTTCCCCATGTATAAAATACTTTGAAAAACGAATCGAATTATGTAATTATGTAGGTCATCGGCTGAAAATTGGCATGTAAAATATGTAAAAAGGGGTATTGACATGCATCAGGAGTGGGTTTTTATCATGTAAATCCACATGCAATGGAAAAGAGTGGAATTTGATTTAAATTTTTTTTTTTTATTATTTTAATGTTTGATTTCATGAAAAGCAGATTTTTTCCGTGTACACAGGTGTATGGTAAAATCTTTTTAAATTTGTCGATTCTCTTTGTTTTTAAATTCAAATTTGTGATGATATCCGCGCGCTTATAACTAATAATGCAAAAGTTCTAATTAAGTTTTAAAAGTTCAAAAAGTCACTTAGATATAGTAATATGAAAGTTCAATGAAAACTTGTGTTCGTTTTTTTCTCTTCTTTTAATATTTCAAAAAAAAAGTTTCCAAAAACGCACTAGTGTGCATACTAATGTATATAAAGAAATGTGAGTATGTATATAATGAAATGTAGTTATGTATATAAGATTATATTATTCAGCCTTACTTCTTAACTGGCACTGTACCCATGTTACTACTTTTCCGCCGTTATCTAAAAATGTTCTCTTTTTGGTGTTGGTTTTTGTACTGCTATCAAAAAGCAGGACTTTTCAGTATACTTTTATTCAAAGCGAAATTATGAATGTAAGTAACAGATAATAATTTAAAACGCCAGTGTACTTATTTTTATACCCGAGCGCACTTGTGCACAAGGGTATTATAACTTTGTTCACATAACGGTTGTTTGTAACAGGCAAAACGAATCGAGATAGATATAGACAAATGTATACATAAATGATCAGAATGAAAAGAGAAATCGATTAAGCGGTGACTGTCTGTCCGTCCGTCCGTCCGTC
>NW_016164233.1:5120-7982 GCF_001687245.7 Rhagoletis zephyria | reverse complement strand
AAAAATTACTTGTTTATTCTTAATTATAAAAATGGTTGGGTTTAAAATTTAAACCGAACTGTTTAAATTCTAAACCCAACATAGGTGCTCTCTTTTTACCTCCCTTTTATTAGCTCGGGATTAAATATGTAATATTGATGCGCCTAAAAGATGCAGTGATTTCTATTCTCAAGTTGCATACCTGATGACAGTATGAATGGAAATTATAATAGCGAGGTTTTAGTTTTTTAAACTATAAGTATATTATTTTAATCTTGGAAGGTTTGTATTTGAAACTGAATTTAGTTTGGTCATATATGTATGTAGTCCAAAAAGTTTAAAATTAAAACCGACACTTTGAACCGTGCAGTGAGCAAAACTACTTGAGAAAAAAGTTGAGTTTAATATAGGGTTGCCAGATTTTGAAACGGAGAAAGAAGTACATTTATATTTTCGATAGAAAATAAGCAGTACAAGACATAAAAAACGAGTACATTTTTTTTTTATTTTTTTTTGCAATTTATTGTTACAAATTAGCATTAATTAGGTAAAAACAAACAAAGATATCTTAGAAATCTTTTTCAAAGCAAAAATAAATGTTAAAAATAAATAAATAAATGGTTTGGCTTTCCAGTAAGGGCAGTCGTTAAAGAGATGGTGATCGAAGGGGAAGTAGGCGTGGTACCTCCAAGCGACCTTTTTGGAGAGGGCATGCATCGCCATTGACAAAAATGTTACTCCCGACCACCTCGGCCCCTATGGTTCCCTAGGGACTCCTTAGAAAAATGGCCAAAAGTCACAATTTTCACTTGCGATTTTTCGCTTGAAAAATGCTGAATATTCATTTTCACTGGACATTTTATATACCCTTGCTTACAGAAGAGGTGCCACATGAAATGTTATACACTTTTGACAAAAGAAGAGAGTCTTTTCGATTGCTGAGTATGATGTCTTATGTTGGACAAAAACTCCGTCTTTTGTCTAATGGAACCAAATTGGAAAAATTAGCCTATGGTTACAGAAGATATATAATAAAGTAACCGACGAAGACTTGCGTGCCGCTTGCGCTTTTCTCCCAAACCCGTTGGTAAACCCAAATGAAGGTAAAAATTTAAAAACTAATTAATAAAATTTAAGTAAAATGTAGAAAATTAACAATAAACTACTTATTTTACTTGCGCTTTTCTCTCAAAGTGTTTAGCGCAGGTAAACCCAAATGCAGGTTAAAATTTAAAAACGAATTAATAAAGTTTAAGTAAAATCTGTGGATCATTAACAATAAACTCCTTTTTTCGCAAAATCTATAAAAATTCCTTTTATTTTTCAAAAAAAAACTGTGCAACAGTTATTATTTTACTGCCTGTATAAAATATTAATAGCTGGAAGAAGGAGTACAAAAGAAGTACAAAACTAATAAAGGAGTACATTTCCAGTTATTTTTTTTTTGGGAGTACAAGGTCGTAAATTTTAATAAAAAGGAGTACGTTTACTCCCAAAAGCAGTACGTCTGGCAACTCTAGTATCGGACCTAACTTCAAGCGCTGTAATAAGTCCATCATAGGTCACTGGTAGACTGCTCAGTAACATCGAAACTTGCCACAGCTACGAAACATATTTTGCGCCCAACGTCATCAGCTTATCAAACAATTCGTTCATCACATCCACGTGTTTTTCCAAATTTCCACCCTCCCGCAATTGGGTGCTGCATATGCGGCGCATCAAGTGTAGCTGCTCCTTCAGCTTAACTGCCCGTCTCTACAGGATGAAGTTTATATCTTGATACATATGTTGGAATATAGATAGCCAATGGAGACCGTTCATTGCTCTTCAAGAGCAATATATATCAGAGCTTATGTCTTGTCATCTATTGCCGGCAATTTGGTAGTTTGACAGCTACATTTTCATTTGCACGAAAACTTCGTGGCTGCAACATCATTATTATTTTAATATAAAAGAAAAAATTGAGCTGTTTCCTATTAAAATATTTGTAATTATGCACTTGGATGTAAAATAGCCTATGTTCTAAATTTTTTAAGCAATTAAATCCGGCAAAAATACATTTTCAAAGCTATCTTACAAATGCCTATATCAAGATATAAAAAGCCCACACAAATATTGCCACTGATAAAACTTATATCTAGCGACCAAAATGACAGCTGGGCAGCAATAAATTTTATTCTGTGGAGACGGCCAGTAAGTCATGCGCCTTTTGCATCTACTTCGTTACGTATGTGAATAAGCTGGCTGTCATCTACACATCGACTGATGATGGCAAATGCATTTTTATCCTTCTTCATGAGCATCTGCGAACTGCCTTCCGGAACGCCCGTTTCCGCAATGTCCCATAATTCCTCCTTTACCAGATACATACGCATTTTAAATTTCCACTAGTAGTAATTACCTCCATTAAGTTTTTCAACTCCGAAAAAACCTTTATCCGCCATAGTGCAGTGCAAAAAATTTCCAATCCTTACCGTGTGCAATGCGCGTTCAATACGACTTCGAAAAACTTATAATGACCTTTATTACGCTAGGATTCGTATGCCCATAACCTATTGAAAAGGCGAGGATCTTTTTAAAGAGTAAGTCCTTTTTTAAAACAGAATAAATTTCGAAGTGAAGAAAATTTATGACAAAATTGAGTGTGTTTATTTTATATTAAATGTTGCTACAATTAAAAATTCTGTAATCGAACAAAGTTATTTTGGACATAGTTGTTTTATACTTTTAACATATTGAAGAGGCGAGGATCTTTTCAAAGAGTAAGTTCTTTATTGAAACAGAATAAATTTCGAAGTGAAGAAAATTGAGGGTGTTTATTTTATATTAAATGTTGCTATAATTAAAAATTCTGAAAAAGCAACAAAGTCTAAGCGGTAGAAG
>NW_016164233.1:0-734 GCF_001687245.7 Rhagoletis zephyria | reverse complement strand
ATGTATGAATGCATTTAGTTTACCCAATGTGCCGCTACTGCTTACATACATATGTATAAATTGCCACACGGTCAAAAATTTGGGTTTAATTTTTAAATCGCACTGGGACTGCTTTTTAAGCCAGTCAATAGTTTTAAGCAATTTTTAATATGTTCTGGTTTAAATTTTAGTCGAAAAGTTCGTGGTTTAAAACTCAAACCAAAATGTTTTAATTTTAGTTTCTAGGTTTCATATATAGAAAATTTGGTTTAAAATATTTGCACACAGCGAAATGTGGTGTTGATTCCAACTCATCATACGAAAGCACATTTACATTTGCTGTAGCTGAGTGTGCAAAGATGCTTGATAGAATTGGTTGCTACCAAGGCTATCCGGGTTCAATCCCCATCAGACGGAGCATGAAATTTAAGATCTTTTTTTTTAACCGACTTCCAAAAAAGGAGGAAGTTATCAGTTCGTCGGAATATTTTTTATTTTTATTTTTATTTATTTTTTTTTATGTATGTTACCGCGTAACTTTGGAACCGATTTCGATAATTCTTTTTGCATCGGAAAGGTAGTGTCTCAGAGGTGGTCCCATACTAATCTGGTTAAGATCCGATAAGTGGATCAGGAGATATATATATATATATATATATATTTTTATATGAGAGTTGAAGTCGTTTTTTTTTCTAAAAATTACTTGTTTATTCTTAATTATAAAAATGTTTGGGTTTAAAATTTAAACCGAACTG
>NW_016164232.1:10991-32610 GCF_001687245.7 Rhagoletis zephyria | reverse complement strand
ACTAAATGTCGTCGGTAAAACGTATTTAAGGTATTTAAGCTAATAAGAAAAAGAAGAGGAAGCTAATACACGTAAGTCAAGCTTAATTAATTGGTATTTTACTGCTACTAGATTTTAGTTTATTGCTGGTATTTTTAGTGCTTAGTTAATATATGCACATTAAGTTTTATAAATAACAAATTCAGTGCTAAAACCATTCAAGCAGCCATTAAAATATATTTCTATAGCCTTAACTGTCACTTACAACTGACTGACGCAGCTGTTTATTAACACGCAAAGTGGTTAACCGTTACAGTCCCTGTGGCTGGAAATTCTTAAGTTCTCTAGCTGCTTTTTTGCCACTATTAGCCAGCTTTTACTGTACATACCTATAGCAAAAAAGGCCTGCACACGACTTTTAGATAACACAGTAGATGAAAAAAGGTGTATTTGTCTGGAAAGCCTTTGAAAGCGCCTTTGAACGCGGATCATGCAGTGTTATTAGCGTAGATAAACAAATGCAATGTTGATAAGGAATTAAGCGGATAACTCAAAAAGGGAAGTAAAAATTAAAAGGTTTTCTTAGATAAAAGCGCTGCATAATATTTGAGGTAGTGCACGTACCTACATGCATACATGCTTACGAGTACATGCAAAGTAAAAAATTTCCAATTCATTTGTGCGGCAAAAATGCAACATGGAACGTTTCGGGTATGCCTTGTTTCACAAAGTATGTAATTACAGTGTTTGCCTTTACGCTGTTTCAAATGTGTAATAAAATAAATTTCAATAATCGCGTAAAGTCCATTAAAATCCTATATACTCGCACAAATTATGCATTTACTTTATGTGTTTGCAATTTTATTTTTTGTAAACATTGTGTGAGCAATCAATTATACAATTACTTATACACAAAATAAATGTTGAAAAATGGTGTTAATTATACAGCTTAAGCGCTTAAAGTGTACAGATAATAAGGTTATCAACTGCGTTTGTTGTACTTAACAGCAGCGAGCAGCATATTTAGAAAGGCTTACTTACCAGCCCTAATTCCGTTGTAGTCCTAGTGGCAAGAGTACCTATCGGCGCAAAAGCGTGCCGTTATTTCATGCGAAAATCAAACGTCAATAGAGACTAAGTTAATATAAAATATTTGCAATTTTGATTAAATTATAGCTTTTTTGATTCAACTGCGATTAAATTATGCGCAGCCGACTGGTTTTTAGCGCACAGGAAATCTAAATAAAATAGTCGTACGCTTACTCAATCAGCAGTGACGAGTTGTTAAGTCGTCGAGTTTTTTCTATGTAGTTTTGTGTTTGTGTATGAAGCTACAATTCGTTTCAGAAAAGGCACGCATTTGCATTTTTAATTAAGCACATTATTGATGCTTAACACATTAATGGCATTATGACGTTTATGCATATAAAATACTTGAGTATTTTTGCCATTAATTATACCATCACTTGCATGCCGACACCAATGATACCGGCGTTTTTTTTTTTCCTGTTTTTATTTTTTAGTCATTTGCCACCCACTGTGCATGCGTACTTTTAACATTTATGTAAATCACATTTATAGTTACCAACAAAAGTATGCATGCTTGTTAAATATATTTTTACTCGGAAGACAGCTTTTCACTTTCCCGCTTAGATTTGTTTTCTCAAAAACTAAAGTTCAATGGCACAATGAAATTAATTATTGATTTTTTTTGCGCATTCAACTGAGCTTAACTTTCTAGAAAAAAAAAACAATGTGAACAATAAGAGCCATTGACGTACGCAGACGCTTACAAATCAATAACTTTGGGATATGCTGAAATCACATGTAATGGCATGCCCTGTGTGTTGGCTAAGGCCACCTATTTTACAACTTCAACTTGTGAATCACATATTTCAAAGAAAATGTGTATTGTAAATATTTCTTGTGAACTTTGGATTTTTTTTTTCTTTTTGGAAACGCTCCAGGTGACTGTAGAATCTAAGAAATTTTGTATGACGCGCGCATAGCCCAACAGCAGTTATGTTTCGGAGTTTTTTTTATATTAACTCGTTTTATAACTTTTGAGATTGTTGATGCTGTGCAGAAGCTTTCATTACATTTTATGCATAAGGCGGTGATGAACAGTGCCTAACAGAGCTTTCTTAAGCTTACTATAGATTTTGTAAAGCTCTCTCTGCCCATTACGGGCCCGCGGGCAAGGCGGCCTACACGCCAATGAAAATCAAAACATAATTACGCGGTAGATGCTTTTTAAGCTTTCTATAGATTTTATGTGGAGGAGTATAGATTAAAAGCTCTATCCGATCGTCACTGCTATAGACCAGAGTTGGCCAACGGAAGCCTGTATTTTGTGCCTGCCCTATACAAATTGTACAGAGGGCTTTTGAAAGCTTTGGCACGCGGCCAACTGGATATTAGACACGCACATTTTAAAAACTCTCTCTGTCCAGACACTGCTGTAAGGAATGAATGGAGATTGCATGGAAGCTTGCATAAAGCACTATGAAAGATTTTAGTTTTTCGCTTTGTGCTCGTTATTTATTCAATTAGTAAACAAAATTTTTAACACACTCAACTTTTTCGGTTCGTGCTTAATGCGACAACCATCACACGCGCTGGCTTCAAGAACTTTCAACAATTAAGCTTGCAAAAAAAGCAGATTCACGCGCAGTGTTGGCACTTCAACTACATAACTACAAATGTACATGTGTATATACTTTCAACATTTGCTATCTAAGCGGCACTTTAGCAGTAACATTTTTGGCAAGTTTGGCAACAACATCGTCGATAAGTATTTGAAATTATGGTTTTCCCAACACATTCAATTGTGCTCTTCAAGCCCTGGCTAGCGTGTGTCAAAAGTGAGTCTGATAAAAAAATATCTGTAGTGATTTGCAAAAATCATCAGTGGCATGTACTTATTTCGCATTCAAAAAGCAATTTTTTTGTTTTCTTGTTGAGCATGGCATGCCACTTTATCGCCAAACAATTTAATATTTTTGCTGGTAATTGTTTTCGAAAGCTACATTACACCTTGTACGAGTACTTTTGTTATCTATTACTTTTGGTTAAATATTTTTGTTGACATTGCGCTCCAAGCGCATAGCGGTCGATTAGAGTTGTTTAACAATGCTTATCAAGCAAAAAGTCTAGCTGATAAGCGGTAAAATGTCATATGTAATAACCCAAAAAAAAGGCGAGCAGCTCATTAACTAAATTGTGGAAGATCACACAGTTTAACTAGTGGTATAAACCTAACGGTTGGCTAGTTAAGCGACAGCACGGAATAGCATCAGTGAAGCGCTTGAACATATAGAAAATTTAGAAAAATTTTAGTAATTTTAATCGATAAATTCTAGTTATAGATATGTATATGTATATTATATTTTTTGCATTCAATTAATCGTAACATTTTCTTCTATCTTTTTTGTTGCAGAAAAACGATTTGAAAATTATATGGCCGACTATTTAAGTCAACGTGATATATTACCGCCACATCGCATGTCATTGCTGAAATTTCTGGCCATCGTAAGTATTTAAGCATACATTGCAAATGTTTTTATATCAATATTTTTGTTTAACTACAATAAATATTAACACAGTAAATGCAAAAATTTTCCATACTTAAAAACAACATTAAACATATACTACGCTCGCTCGCGCCAAAGAAATAAGTTGCGTATATAAAAAAAAATTAAAAAAAAAAAAATACAACAGCGCGCGGGAAAATCGATTAAAACTGTAATTTTATTGCTAGGGGCCTTGTCTTTTGTTTTGATTTTTATAAGTGTGTATGTATTTTTTGCTTCTTTAACTTGAACAAAAATCAGTTCAAAAGCAGAAGGTAAACATTTTTCTTTATAAACAATTGTAGTTCAAGTATTTGCGTTGAAAGAAAGCGTCAGTGAAACAAAAACATATTGCAATAAAAATGTTTAAAGCAAAATGAAGTGGGAAAGAAAAACACTAAATGTCAAGCAATAAGGGCACTAACTTCCTGCTTTAAAACAATAAAATCTGCTTAAAACGCCAATCCTACCCCACCGCAAATTACCTTGCTCGCGACAGAGTTGCCATAATTTCCTTTAACATAATCACTTCTCAACGCTCTAAATTGCTGTCAATGAAACAACGCAGTCATTTCCGTTTATTGTAGGATTTCAAAAAAAAAAACTAGACGGTTGTAAACTTTGAACAAAATATTCAAATCGATAACCCTACTACATACGCTTATGTCAATGCCCTAATCACGAAGGCGTATGGTGTTGTTAACGCGTGCAAATATTTCATCACACATATGGTTTTGTGTTTCTTTTACAAGCGTGGACCAACATGTAGAACTGGGCGCCTAATCTGTGTTCTTTATCAGCACTTTTCGCACAAATTTATTGATAAACCATCTTTGAATCGCAATAATTCCGTTAGCTACAAGCATTTTTGCAGCAATTAATAGCGGCACTAATTGTTGTTCATTGACATTTATTGACTGACAATCGGTCGAGTGATATAATGCGGCAGTTAAATTTTTGCGTCATTTTGCAAAAAAATATTCCCGAAAAAGGAAAAAATTTAAAACAAATGAGGTTAAATTAAAGGTTATGTGACTGAAGTCGAGTGAATGATGTATACATAGCACGCATTCAGCACGTGAAAGATTTTCGCTTTGAAAGCGGCATTAAACAAGAAAGGCGGAAAGAAGGAAACAAAAGAAGCACAGGAAATTTTTTAAAACTTTTGAACATCTGTTAGTCGTTAATTTTTGTAGCCAATTCAGTTTTCTTTTAATAAACAAAAGTACTAAGCACTATTTGCATTTCTTTGCCTCTATTTTGCACTTTATTTTCTTGTTGCATTTCTTCCGCAAAATAAATCTCGGACTTTATACTGCCCCTTTAAATGCGTCACTTGTGACCTTTTTCCTTATTTTTGTATAAACAATGATAAAAAAAACGATTCCTTTTTGTCGTCGCGACATGTATTGTACATATATTATTGCAATCAGTGTTGCTTACACAATATTTGGCAATTGGCTAATGTTTACGTAGCCAACGATAGACATTTCAGGTAGGTGCGAGGCATAAACAATGTTTGGTTCGACTTTTTAATATTCTTCCAAATACGCCAATTGTTGGATACTAAAACCATTTTGTTTATTTCACGAAATATTTCAAACCTTAAGCTTAATTAAGCGCTTTACTAATTGGAAATCCCTCTTAAAATTTGGATTTTTCAAAGCCAAGTTGTTGTTTAACGTACATATTTGTTCACACAAAAAATTAACACACAAACAACGAATGTGTGATCAGTGCAGAAGTTTAGGAACATTTCAAAACAATCTCTTGTCTGGCGCCTGTCTAGCTGTCTCATTGACAACACGCGTTGACATTAAAAAAATAAAATAAAAAAAAGTATAATCGCTTGTTCTACATACGCATTTATAAATACAAAGCGCACTGCTGTATTCGCTATAAAATACATATAAGTACAACTAATTTACTAGTCACATTATCACGTTATCAACTCGTTTCTTGGAGCGAAGTACAAAAAACTCTAACAACTACATACATATATTCCTTTTTTGTTCATTTCCTTTTTAAGTAAACAAACTAATTTACATTATATTTTCTTTTTTAATTTTAGAATGCATTAGAATTGAGTGCACCGGCGACGCCTGCGCTTCTGGAACACAATCAAAACAATCAGCATTTTAACGCAAACGTTAAACCGCCAGGTTGGATGCAATTGTCTGGACATCCAGAAAGGTAAATATGCCACTTCTGAGCTTGCGAAAACGCATTATCATAAAATTTTCATTGACGTTCACACATTATTTGTCACTCATTGTCACCATACTCATAAAATANATTTGGATTTTTCAAAGCCAAGTTGTTGTTTAACGTACATATTTGTTCACACAAAAAATTAACACAGAAACAACGAATGTGTGATCAGTGCAGAAGTTTAGGAACATTTCAAAACAATCTCTTGTCTGGCGCCTGTCTAGCTGTCTCATTGACAACACGCGTTGACATTAAAAAAAAATTTTAAAAAAGTATAATCGCTTGTTCTACATACGCATTTATAAATACCAAGCGCACTGCTGTATTCGCTATAAAATACATATAAGTACAACTAATTTACTAATCACATTATCACGTTATCAACTCGTTTCTTGGAGCGAAGTACAAAAAACTCTAACAACTACATACATATATTCCTTTTTTGTTCGTTTCCTTTTTAAGTAAACAAACTAATTTACATTATATTTTCTTTTTTAATTTTAGAATGCATTAGAATTGAGTGCACCGGCGACGCCTGCGCTTCTGGAACACAATCAAAACAATCAGCATTTTAACGCAAACGTTAAACCGCCAGGTTGGATGCAATTGTCTGGACATCCAGAAAGGTAAATATGCCACTTCTGAGCTTGCGAAAACGCATTATTATAAAATTTTCATTGACGTTCACACATTATTTGTCACTCATTGTCACCATACTCATAAAATACTTCACTTCTTTCACTTTAAACAGAATCGTTCTTTGTTTCACTTAACTTACCTTTCGTTGTTTTTTCTTTCTTTTTTTTAGCATTGTTCCCACAACTGCTGGCGTTGTGCGCAAACGCGTTGCCAGTCTTACGGACAATGAGGTGCTCGCATATAAAATGCTTACACAAGAACCACAAACCGCTAAAATTGTGCCACAATTCTATGGCGCGCAAGAAGTAAATGGCGAATACTTCATCGATCTCCAGGATCTATTGACTGGTTTCAAAGATCCATGTGTTATGGATATTAAAATGGGTTGCCGCACTTTCCTCGAATCAGAGGTCACAAACAAGACACTTCGTCCGGATTTGTACAAGAAAATGGTAGCAGTCGACCCAATTGCACCTACAGCTGAGGAACACGAAGCACAGGCCATTACAAAACTACGTTATATGCTTTTCCGTGAATCGATGTCCTCATCGCAATCGAAAGGTTTTCGCATAGAAGCCCTGCGCCTACGCGGACGTCCACCTGTAAAGGATCTTAAAACGGTACGCAATAGCGATCAGATTACACAAACAATAGAACAGTTCCTCGGTGCTAAGCGCTCCATAACAAAAGAGCTCATCAAGCGTCTAAAGCATTTGCGTTCAGTAATGGAAAAATCAGCATTCTTTCAACGGCATGAAGTGGTTGGCTCCAGCATTTTTATTGTTTACGACGATGATAAGGTTGGCGCTTGGTTAATAGATTTTGCTAAATCACGACCTTTACCAGCGGGAGTTAGTGTGAATCATCGTGCGCCTTGGGTGCCGGGAAACTGCGAGGAGGGTCTACTCAAGGGCATGGATGAACTTATCAACGCATTTGACAATGTGTATGCAAGTCATGGCAGCCGAAAGTGTTTACAAATATAAATTACACTAAAAGCAGCAGGGCTGCTTGTGTTGGAGAATTAGAAACACTAAGAAACCATTCTAAAACGATTGGTAAGGAGGCGTTGACGTTTCTTTCTTCATATTCGGGAATTAATATGAATCTAAGATAGAACAAAAGAAAATTATGAATCTTTCCTTATTTAAAACATCTGTATCTATTGTAATAATATTTTAAGATTGTTGTTATTCTGCCAGAAGACTGATTCGCATTGTGTGCATTTATACGGTAAAGTTTCGCTACACACCCTATTCATTTGTACGAATATTATTTGAATTTACCATACATAATTTGTGTTCGTTTGTATTTTCCATATTGGAAACAGCCTTAAATCAAATAATCGCGATCGCATTTAAAAAATCATTAACTCTCATATTTAATGAAGACTTTGCCGCAAATATTATATTACAATAAACTATTAAAAAGTATTTTAGTTAGCAGCTTAATTCTTAAAATCATTAAATACAAACAAAAATGTAAATAAAGATCATATATCAATTACTCGTAAACTGAAGATAAAACAAAAATAAAACAGGAAATATTGCTAAGTACACAAATTAAAAGTTTGAGAATCGGAAACATACGACAGCTGTCAAATTTCAGCTAGAAAGTTACTTAATACTTGTATGATCCTTTTTGTATGTAGCTATGTATAGTTTAAGCTTTAGTCTTACAATCTTTTTATATTAATAAAAAAAGAAGAGTGTTACCAAGTAAGTACGTAATAAATATTGTATCTGAATTGTGAACGAACAAAATGCTTTTTACTAATATATGGAAAAAACCATTTTCGCCCTACTCTCTACCTCAATGGAAAAAAATCTTTGGTAGCACTTACGTTTCCACAACGGTTCGATCTACGTAATCGGAACGATCCAAGGACTATCACACCAGTATTTTACACAAAAACCTGTTGGGTAATTTGTACGCTATTATTAAAACTACAGAGAAACACTTGCATCAGATTCAATATAAATATTACCACAATTTATATTGCGTTTAGGGCAAAAATATCACTGGCCGAGAAATAAATCATACCTTGATGGTTAGACTAAAGTAATTTTGACAGTCAGATATACATAGCTAGGCTACAATCTTCGGATAGATGTTTTTCACTATGTGTCAGTCCAACCTAGAACGCGTGAGCTGACGCAAGAGCGTTTCCATCAAGTAACCGAACTAGNAAGAAGAGTGTTACCAAGTAAGTACGTAATAAATATTGTATCTGAATTGTGAACGAACAAAATGCTTTTTACTAATATATGGAAAAAACCATTTTCGCCCTACTCTCTACCTCAATGGAAAAAATTTTTTGGTAGCACTTTCGTTTCCACAACGGTTCGATCTACGTAATCGGAACGATCCAAGGACTATCACACCAGTATTTTACACAAAAACCTGTTGGGTAATTTGTACGCTATTATAAAAATTACAGAGAAACACTTGCATCAGATTCAATATAAATATTACCACAATTTATATTGCGTTTAGGGCAAAAATATCACTGGCCGAGAAATAAATCATACCTTGATGGTTAGACTAAAGTAATTTTGACAGTCAGATATACATAGCTAGGCTACAATCTTCGGATAGATGTTTTTCACTATGTGTCAGTCCAACCTAGAACGCGTGAGCTGACGCAAGAGCGTTTCCATCAAGTAACCGAACTAGTTATTTTCAATTCCTCCTTGAAAATGTTAGTTCGGCATAGCGTTCACGTTCCCATAGAGATTTCACCGACAGTGAAATTCTTATTCTGTCTTCAGGTTATTGAGAGAGTGATATAGAGCTGGAAAACTATCGATGGTCGTGGCCATTTGAGTTATTTATTGCAAATTTTATTATCAATGCTTGTATACAACCAAAAAGTTAGTAAATTTATTAAGCTCAACGTTTGTTGAGTTTATTTTTGTTGTTGAAATAAAAGTTTTATAATTAAAAATTTGTTTGGATCAATGATGGGTATTTGGAGATTATCTTATTTTTGAATGTGTCACCATGAGATTTCACNGTCAGATATACATAGCTAGGCTACAATCTTCGGATAGATGTTTTTCACTAGAACGCGTGAGCTGACGCAAGAGCGTTTCCATCAAGTAACCGAACTAGTTATTTTCAATTCCTCCTTGAAAATGTTAGTTCGGCATAGCGTTCACGTTCCCATAGAGATTTCACCGACAGTGAAATTCTTATTCTGTCTTCAGGTTATTGAGAGAGTGATATAGAGCTGGAAAACTATCGATGGTCGTGGCCATTTGAGTTATTTATTGCAAATTTTATTATCAATGCTTGTATACAACCAAAAAGTTAGTAAATTTATTAAGCTCAACGTTTGTTGAGTTTATTTTTGTTGTTGAAATAAAAGTTTTATAATTAAAAATTTGTTTGGATCAATGATGGGTATTTGGAGATTATCTTATTTTTGAATGTGTCACCATGAGATTTCACAAATAATCATGAGAAAAAAAAACTTATTCATTCCGATATAATTAATTTGTATTTTACAAAGGTTTTTCTTATCCAAAACTATTCAATTGTACAATATGCCTAATCGGGGGGAAATGTTCTAAGCAGAAAATAAATTGCCAAATGAACCACCAGTGGCAACTGTCGAAGTGATCAGTTGTTTCGAAGGTTGCAAGTTTTTGCAAATTTTGCGTTCTCGGACTTATGTGGATATTTTGTCTCTTTGAGAGCGAATGCTGCTAAATTCTCAGAATTTTTGCTGCTGGACAATTTTGCCCGCTCAATACGAGTACACACCTAATTCCTTGTCTACAAAAGTCATTTGACAACGCCGCATATTTTTCACTCGGCTGCTGGTTCAATCAAACTATTAGGTGAGTTCACTCTTTGATNGTGATCAGTTGTTTCGAAGGTTGCAAGTTTTTGCAAATTTTGCGTTCTCGGACTTATGTGGATATTTTGTCTCTTTGAGAGCGAATGCTGCTAAATTCTCAGAATTTTTGCTGCTGGACAATTTTGCCCGCTCAATACGAGTACACACCTAATTCCTTGTCTACAAAAGTCATTTGACAACGCCGCATATTTTTCACTCGGCTGCTGGTTCAATCAAACTATTAGGTGAGTTCACTCTTTGATCGAAAATGCGAAAGGCAAAAATTAGCGTTTGTTTTGTTGCTTTGCTGTGCGTTTGTGCGAAACGACGCTATAACGGTGCCATATGTTTCTTGTAAAAAAAAACCGCCNGGGCAAAAATATCACTGGCCGAGAAATAAATCATACCTTGATGGTTAGACTAAAGTAATTTTGACAGTCAGATATACATAGCTAGGCTACAATCTTCGGATAGATGTTTTTCACTAGAACGCGTGAGCTGACGCAAGAGCGTTTCCATCAAGTAACCGAACTAGTTATTTTCAATTCCTCCTTGAAAATGTTAGTTCGGCATAGCGTTCACGTTCCCATAGAGATTTCACCGACAGTGAAATTCTTATTCTGTCTTCAGGTTATTGAGAGAGTGATATAGAGCTGGAAAACTATCGATGGTCGTGGCCATTTGAGTTATTTATTGCAAATTTTATTATCAATGCTAGTATACAACCAAAAAGTTAGTAAATTTATTAAGCTCAACGTTTGTTGAGTTTATTTTTGTTGTTGATTGTTGAAATGAAAGTTTTATAATTAAAAATTTGTTTGGATCAATGATGGGTATTTGGAGATTATCGTATTTTTGAATGTGTCACCATGAGATANGCTTTGCTGTGCGTTTGTACGAAGCGTCGCTATAACGGTGCCATATGTTTCTTGTAAAAAAAACTGCTAATATTTGCACTGTCGCTCAAACGCACACAATTTCGCATCAAAGTCTGAACTCTAATATTGTGTTGCGTTGGTGTGTTAAAATTGCAAATATGCAAATCCAAAGTGTACGATTAGTCAATGGCGAAAAGGGGATTGACACAGTGCACAGCTGTGCATATACAAAAGCAACAAATGCATCTAGCGCAGCAGCATTTGCAGCGAACACACAACAGAGTGACATCAACCGCGAAGGAAGAGGAAGTAGAAAACAACAAAAAGTTTAAAATTGAGGTTTGTGTCTTTGATGATTGCAGTACAGATTGCGCAGCGGAAATTCTATAAAAAGGGGATACGGACGCATATTGTGCGAAATGAANTCTAGCGCAGCAGCATTTGCAGCGAACACACAACAGAGTGACATCAACCGCGAAGGAAGAGGAAGTGGAAAACAACAAAAAGTTTAAAATTGAGGTTTGTGTCTTTGATGATTGCAGTACAGATTGCGCAGCGGAAATTCTATAAAAATGGGATACGGACGCNAAAGTCATTTGACAACGCCGCATATTTTTCACTCGGCTGCTGGTTCAATCAAACTATTAGGTGAGTTCACTCTTTGATCGAAAATGCGAAAGGCAAAAATTAGCGTTTGTTTTGTTGCTTTGCTGTGCGTTTGTACGAAGCGTCGCTATAACGGTGCCATATGTTTCTTGTAAAAAAAACTGCTAATATTTGCACTGTCGCTCAAACGCACACAATTTCGCATCAAAGTCTGAACTCTAATATTGTGTTGCGTTGGTGTGTTAAAATTGCAAATATGCAAATCCAAAGTGTACGATTAGTCAATGGCGAAAAGGGGATTGACACAGTGCACAGCTGTGCATATACAAAAGCAACAAATGCATCTAGCGCAGCAGCATTTGCAGCGAACACACAACAGAGTGACATCAACCGCGAAGGAAGAGGAAGTAGAAAACAACAAAAAGTTTAAAATTGAGGTTTGTGTCTTTGATGATTGCAGTACAGATTGCGCAGCGGAAATTCTATAAAAAGGGGATACGGACGCATATTGTGCGAAATGAAAGCGACAAACCGGAAACACACAAATTTTTGAAGTTTCAAGAATTTATTTCTTATTATTCTAGTTGACTATGGAAGCAATCGGCCTATAGAAGTTGCTTGCGGCACACATTTCTGCTTTCAAGATATTGACGATAAAATGTTGCTAGCACGCTGCAACATGAATGCTTTGTGTAGAATTTTGATTCCGATTCAAGGCATTCTTTTTATCACGCTGTTCTTCTTTTATAATTTTTTCCCCCTCTCAGCTCATTAAGTTTGTAGACGCACCCGGTAAATCAACATGCCGCGTTACGCGCTGCCGCGAGAAATTTACACCGCCAATGGTCCGGCAGTAATTATGCCCATTTGGTTATGCCATCAGCAAGTCTACGAACGCATAACGGGCGGATTTTGCGAGCACGGTCATGGTACCCTCTTTTATGCTACTCTATCGCTATCATCCGGCGGCCGCAACTTTCTTAGTTTTTGCTGAAACGTTTTGGCAATTGTTGTGTAGCGAACGATGGCGTACTGGGTTAACAATTTGGAATGCCGCCAGCGGATAAGCGTAAAGTGCATACCTCTTGTGATGTAGATGAGAGTAAGTCTGAGTGTACGGTTGATATGTGTTTTAGCATTTTTCAAGTAAGAAGGTTTCTAATTTTATTTTAAAGAAAATAAACAAATCATATAATCACTACGAGAAGCAAGCACATAGGTTCACATATTTAGTGCCCATCGTGCATTTCACGCATGAGCGGCCGCTAATGATTTTTTGCATGAAATTAAATCTCACCAATAGCGCTTTTGAAGCGAATTTAAATAGCTTACATTTAAACGAGGGTAGAGATTACGTACTTTTTACGTAAGTGGAATGGCTATAATAAAGTGAATATCGTCGTTTAAAATANTGAAATTAAATCTCACCAATAGCGCTTTTGAAGCGAATTTAAATAGCTTATATTTAAACGAGGGTAGAGATTACGTACTTTTTACGTAAGTGGAATGGCTATAATAAAGTGAATATCGTCGTTTAAAATACAAAACCGCGTATGTGAGGTTGCATAAATTCTTTTCAAGAGAGTAAAAACGCTCATATTTCAAAATGGTTCTCTCTTTTATAAAGCAATCGTATTTCTTGCTAGTATATTGNTAAATTCTTTTCAAGAGAGTAAAAACGCTCATATTTCAAAATGGTTCTCTTTTTTATTAAGCAATCGTATTTCTGGCTAGTATATTTCAGCATGAATGGATAAAGATTGAGACCAGAGCTTGTGTGAGCAAATCCAATTTTTGACAGCAAATGTCAGTTAAGCGGTTTTGTACTTTAAACGACGAGATGCTCGACAGGAAAACATAATTTTTTCACTCGTGAAATACGTGTTCCTTATAATTGCGTGCATTTTAGAAGTGCAATAAAAAATTAACTACTAATCATAATACTTTATACACAATTAACATATATTCAAACGCATTTTAGTCATAAAACGCTTGCATAACTTGCTCAATATTTTCATCAGCTCTTTAGAGCATTTGCACGTAACGATATAGTACATCAAACTCTTCAAATTTCGGCACTGCATTGAAGTTGCGCGGCACCTTGCAATATTCCGCATATATTTTTTGACTTTCCTCGCTCACTGTGGGTGGTTTCACACTCAAATACGAATTAGTTCCGTAATCACTTAGGGGTCGCAAGTTTATGCCACGCAATAGCTTTGCCATTTCATTATCGCGTTCACGTGGCGCCAACGATGGCGAAAGTGCAAAATGACTATTGCTTCCACTACATAATTTTCCCATTTGCACATATTTCTTGTAAATGGCCATATTCGCTTTAGATGGATTAGTGATCTTACATCCGTACACCTCTTCCATAGGCGGTAACAGCGACTCTAACGTAAATATGTCTTGCTCCACGGACTCAGTTTGATTTGCATCCTTAATGGAATAGCCTGCACTTATATCCTCATCAGACGAGGTATCATCTGCTTCGGATGTGGAACTCGATGAGTTGCTATTGGTGGAGCTGGTCGAACTTTGTCCGGTTAGGTTGGGATTTTTGCTTGCTTTACGATCCTGTATTTGCCGCTGGAATGGTGAGTAGTTGGTGCGGAATGTAGGCATGTAACGCAAAGCAAGCTGGCTAATCTCGAAGGCGATGTGCTCACTGAGATCGGTCCATTTGAAAGACTGATGGTAGTTGGCATATGCGTCGATCATTTCCAGACCTTTGGAATGTACACGAAATAGTTCTTTTACAATTTTATTCGAGTCCGAAGTGGAGTGGGGTAGACAGGAGCGCACCTTGTGGCGCACCCAGTCTGTAATGTGGCGCGTCTCATTTTGTGGTGTAAGCGGCTTATAAACGTTATGCATATAGTAATCTGTTTGCAATTCCCAAATTGGCTGATTTTCTGCAAAATTAAGATGCAAAATAATAAAAAGAAACGAACTTTATATACAAAAGATACCAACGTTTCGTATGGCTTTTGCTCGGTATGTAATAGCCCAGGAATAAGTTAATGCTGTGCTGCTTCTCGGTATCGCTGAAGGTGTTGCTGTAATAACGACTTAGCGTTTGCATGATGTCATTGCCCTGCGAGGCCCAAGCTGCTGTCTTTCGGTAAGTTTTAATGCGATGCACAAGCTGAGAGCCACCATACTGCAGCGCTAGCGTGTCACCATGCTCTTCATACAAATTCTCCAACATCGTTACACAATCTGAGTCGAATTCGAGTTTAGTGGATTTGACAAATCCTAAAAGCTCTAGTTGATGACCAAGCGCACATTTGCCTATGGCAAATTGTGCCGTATTTGTGCGATCTAGACAATCGACGCAATTCGTACGCACTATGCCTTTTTGAAAAGTGCATTCGCTACCACGCGCCTTGAAAAACATGCCGGTCTGTTGCACGACGCTCTCCGCTATGTCAGCTAGCATTTCCATGACATTGCCACCAGCTCGACTTTTGCGCGCCATGTCGAAGTGAATGTGCTTCATACGGTGTTGCGGCGGCAAGAACTGATTAAGGTAGCGTATGCTATAGACCAGTTCCTTAGAGATAATCGATTCATGCTTGCGTTTCTCATGTTTTTTAACCAGATTCAAAATGATAATAGGCGCGCCATAATGAAAAAGTAGGCGATCGAAATGACGCGCTGGTGTTTGCGCATATGGATCACAAATATCCACTTGAATCTGTGGTTTTGGTACCATCTTGACCACGTCTTGTGACCAGTGTGAGGGTATTGAACCGCGCATTTGTGTGAAGGAGCACATTCGTTGACCATCTGTAACAATTTGTTCCGTCTCAACTTCATTTGCAACATCGCCTTGATAGTTAGCGCCGCGTTTGAGAAATCGCGTGCCCGCAAATCGTGTACTACGACGTGCAATTAAACAGACGTTGACATGTCTTCCAAACACACTAATACATGACTGACTAATGTAGCCATGTGTGACCTCTAATAGCCAATCTTTAGGAATAATGCCACGCATTGGCTGCAAGAGGAAAGCATTCCAGACAAAGCGCGTACGTGAGTTGCTGCGAAAGGCATAATTCACACGCTCATCAGGCGCTACCACATTGTTAGTAAGCTTATTCCAGTCCGGCAACGGCTCATCGTGCTCCAAATCGACATTGGGTCCCACAAAACGCGGTGCTGATTCATTATACTGCAGAGTACGCGTCAAATCGTACGAATAGGAAAAGTAAAAATTACTGCGCAAATCGATACTCTGAAACATTTTTTTATAACGCTCCTCATAAGGATGCGGTGTACGCAATGTTGTCGGTTCGTTGACGCGCACCATTACCGTATCCTTGATGGTGTATATCAGATGCATGCCAATGTGTGCGCAACACTTACGCTTGGTAACGAGCAATAAATAATAGCCTTCGAGGAAGCGTACAAAACCTAGAACGCCGTAGGCTGATGTTACGCGCGGTGAGCTACCCAGCGATGCCAGGAATCGACGTATTTCAAGCGCATTCAACTCATCTGGATTCTCATCGATGACAACGCGGTCATGTTGAGTGCGATCAATTGTGAGCATACGAAAACGGGTTTCCCGATTATTGCTGCCAACAAGGTAGAGACGCTAAAAAGTTTAAATACCAATAAATTAAGCTTGGCAGGGTGAATATGGTGATAAATGCTTACGCTGCGCGTTTCGTATAGAACCACTTTCTGTATGGCACTAATAAGTGGATTAAAAAATATATTTGGGTTGTTGTTGTTCATTTTGTAATATTTATGTTTTTTTAATTCTTCGCAAAGTGGTTTTTCCAAGCAACATTAGTATAAATTTCGATTCATTGCACTGTGATGATAAATCCTTTATTTGTGGAAAAAGAAACAGCTGATTTTTACTTTAGAGATAACAGAGCCGGCATTGCCAGAATTTCGCACAATTATTTATTTACATAATCATGGCCAGATTGATGGTGGCCAGCGTTGCCATTTTGATACAATTGAAACATTTTTGGTACTTTTTTGTCTAATACCATTGGGGTATTTACAATCGTGACGTAAGTGTCGTATTGTGGTATGACCTAAACTTTAAACTCCTAAAAAATATATTAAGGGGGTTCGCTAAGTACCATCAAAGTTATATTATGAATTTTCGCAATGTTAAAAAATAGTTGGTGGTGGTTTCAAGTTTTCCAAACAATTATTTAAGCTTTTAAAAATTACGACATACAACAATACGACGCTTACGACATTCTGACAGACATCGAAAACATGTTGTATGTTTTCGTCCATGTAAAATCTGTGAAACGAAAAAAAGGTTTCCCTGAAAACTACGTAAAAACGCACAGTCCACGTATTCCAATTGGTGTCTGCACTAGTTTTTTTTTTCCATTATTTATCGAAGTGGAAGCCATATTTTATCATCTTTAATATACCATTTCGGAATTATTTTTAATTGGCTGGCCACATTAAAATAAGAATGAAAGTAAAAGGTTGTTTATGAAAAGAAATTAAAGAAAAAGTTTTTGGTTTTGTTTTTGTGCAGCAAAACTATAATCGAAGGATGTAAGAAATGTCAAAGAAAACACTAACCACCGGTGTGAACAACCCTCAGCCCACAATCCCAAAACTATGGTATAAAGTGAAATAAGAAGTTCAAAAACAAAAATTTCCACATATTTTCCTTTTGCTTTGGCGGCATAAACTGTCAAAATCTGTAACAGTGTGTGTGGAAAATCAAATAAAATTTTTCAATTTGATATTTTACGAGTTTAAGGGAATCCCCTAAACACGATTTTGTTGTCGTGTAGACATGATATAACAAACTTCCTTCCTTCAAATACTAAGCTGCATGAAGCGATTTTTTGACAGGCGATAATTTCCTGCAAAAGTTGACTTGCTGTTTACGTTGAGGCAAGCGATTTTTGAATCACCATTTACACGAGCGATTTTTCTGGAGGAATGTTGAATCGCCTACAAAATCGCCTCTTGTAAATCCAGCTTTAGGCCCATCTTATTATCTACGTTCTTTGGTAGAGATTGGTGATTAACTTCAAGAGCTAATTTTTAGATCATACACTTAAATGGCCAATATTGACAATTTAAATATGAGATATGCAACCCTGTGTTTGTACCAAACAACCAAGTTTGATAAGTAGGTTGTTTTATCAATCTTGCCAGAGAACAATCAGCTGTTCAGTACAAAATGTAAACAAACAAGCAAATGCAACAACAATTTCAAGGAGCAAGCGACAGTGTTGCCACTTGTTTGGCATAATTAAATAAAGTTGATCTGAAACCCAACGAAAGTTAAATGGCATTTAAATAACAATCAAAAATTAAACCAAAAAACGTTAATCGATAAGAGGAGAAAACACGTTATAATTGTAGCGAGTGTGAACATGACGTATTTGGGCAAAAGAGAAAGCACGCTCCTGATGTTCCCACTCGTTACAATTATAACGTGTTGTCTCTTCTTATAGATTTACGTTGATCACATATATGTATCTCGGTAACCGTTCTACCAATTTGTACCAAACTCGGTGTGGTTATTGTACTTGCCACATAGAAGCAAAACGTTGAAACTTATTGAAATCGAACTAAATTTACGGCCGCTTTTCATATAACAGTAAATTTCAGATATGCTTGAAACTTCTATATTTCGAAATTTAAGGACGCTAATTTACTCAAAATGGATACACCTCGGTTTACCATGTAGCGGTAGCTTTCGGAAAGGTGAAAAACATATATTTATACTTGCGCCGGGTATTTAATGTTCGGCTCCGCCCGAACTTAGACTTTTTTACTTGTTTTTTTATACATACGGCCGTTCGTCCGTTTTTATGGCTGTTTCAGTCTTTAATTATTGGCTTTGTTATTTAAAGCGAGCACACTGACACGAGTTTATTCCATATCGCGTTTGATGCCATATAAACTAGAAACTCTCCGAAGTTACACGGTTTGGTCAGAAGAGTTTTTGCTGGCAAAATCTTGAAAAGTGTCAAACTTAACTGAATTTAAATTAATGGAAATTAAAGAATAAACGAAAATAATCTAAAAACTAAAAAAAAAAAATTAATTGAAAATGGAAGGAGGCATTCTGATTTTGACTCGTTATTACCGCCATCGACTTCCGCCATTTACTGATACTAACTAGACAATCTTTTCTGAAATCCGTTCCAGGTATTTATAAACTTGACTCTTCCATCATTTTTTGAACAAAATCTGTCGATAATTTCGCATTGTATGAGCCCAGTCTCAAAATACGTAAAAAAAAAATTTTACTTTTTCTGACAATACTAATGTATATTTATAACTTTTCGAGACTATTACAAATATGGAAAAAATTACAACTAAAGTTCTCTATACAGTTCTATGCGAGCGTGAACGTGCATGTATGCAACCGACTCTATAGTGAACAAGGGGAATTCACAAAGACAAAAATTCTATTTGCATTCTTTTGCGTGCTCGCACATCTGATTTGCTCACATATGAATGCTTTTTGAGTGCGAGCTCGGAAAATATGCATATAATAAACTTTAAATAAGTTTTTTTTTATACTTCTGAAAGATAGTTTCGTTTTCTTTCTTTACATAATCAGCCCAATTCTGAATACTCCCAGGGAGTTTGTTCTCCGGGAATTTGTTTCTCCCGAGAAAGGAATACTCCAACAATTACTCTCAGGGAGAAGCATTTCCCCGAAAACTCCCAGGGAGTTTCTGTTCAGAGTCGGTCTGAATAACTATTGCAAAGAGTGAAGTAATAGCAAAGATATCGGTCAAAATAAAAAGTTCACGTTCACGCTCGCATACAACTGTACAGAGAAGTTAAAGCTTACAATACAAATTAACTTGCAAGTTTATTTGCTGCATTTAAAATAATTGTTGTAGTATGAAATCGCAATTCTTGGATTGCCAGTGACAATGCTAAAAACCGACACACGTTTCTTCGCATCAACATTTAGCATTTTTTCGCAAAGACAACCCCACTCTATTCCATAACAATGACTTATCGAACCAAAGTTAAGACCATTTTGAGCACTGCTTAGGACTAAACCCTTTAAATCAATTAAGTTCTTAGCGTTTTGAAAAGGACTAACACCATTACACATTTCATACAAAACACATCCCAATGACCAAACATCTGATTTAAAGTCATGTCTTTCTCCCCTCATTACTTCTGGCGCCATATAATAATATGTGCCAATAAGACCTTTTGTTGGATTATGTGAGCTGTGGACGGTCGAAATACCAAAATCAGCTATCTTAATCCTATTTTCCTTGTCCAAGAGTATATTTTCAGGCTTGAGGTCTCTATGAATTATATGTCGAATATGTAAATACTCAAGTCCCAAAAGAATATCAAATATAATAGAATAGAACATATTTTTCTTAATAGGAGGGAAGTGCTTAATGTTTCCGTTTATTGCATCTCGCACTGTACCATTTGTTGCATACTCCATAACAATGTTAACGCTGCTTCTGTATACGAATGCTCTGAAGAATTTAATAATGTTCGGATGTCTTAATTGAGAAATAATATAAATCTGTAAGTAAAAAGCATTGAGCTTACGATGCACAATTTGTGAAGTTTAAATGTATTTGCATTGTTCAACTTTCACAGGCGTTTGGTTTAATCAAAAGTTGGTTGAAAGCGATTTGTTTGCACCTTTCAAACAAAATTTTTACGAAAAGTTGAACAATGCAAAGGCTGCTTTATACACACCTCATCCATCAACATTTTCATCTCTTGGTTGGGCTGGCGAATTCGTATACGCTTTA
The DNA here is from genome assembly GCF_001687245.7 of Rhagoletis zephyria. Lineage (NCBI taxonomy): Eukaryota > Metazoa > Arthropoda > Insecta > Diptera > Tephritidae > Rhagoletis > Rhagoletis zephyria. The sequence goes on along the minus strand of NW_016164232.1, from coordinate 12,122 downwards.
CACAAACATACCGTGCACCACAGTCCAATTTACACTTACAAAGAAATACATGCCCAAAACTTCCTTCACCCAGTATACACAGAGGTCGTAAATTCGGATCTCCTATGTCCATAATAGCTATTATTCCAGCGTTGACGAAATCAATTAGGGTTGGAAAAGACGACTGTGACTTTAGTCAAAAATCGACTTTTCGTTGAAAAAACTCGACTTTTTGGAATCGACTGCAGTCACCTCAGTTTGATTAAAATCGACTCTTACTCGATGACTTCGACTTTCGTTTACTAATGCCATGTTCTGACCGACAACGAAAACACCTTGAAAACGAGTTTTGGGATTGTGGGCTGAAGGCCGTTCACACCAACTGTTGGTGTTTTCGTTGACATTTCTTTCGTCCTTTGTTTACAGTTTTGCTACACAAAAACAAAACCAAAATACTTTTCCTTAAATTTCTTTTAATTACAACGTTTTACTTCCATGCTTACTTTATTTTGGCCAGCCAATTAACAATAAATCCGAAATGACGTATTAAAGATGATAAAATATAACTTCCACTTCGATAAACTAGTTTTCGTTTGACAGTTTTTACGTGGACGAAAACAAAAGTTTTAGGTCGAAAACCAGTTTTACCAACGAAAACAGGAAACAGCTCAATTTTTGCTTTTATATTAAAATAATAATGATGTTGCAGCCACGAGGTTTTCGTGCAAATGAAAATGTAGCTGCCAAACTACCAAATTGCCGGCAATAGATGGCAAGATATAAGCTCTGATATATATTGCTCTTGAAGAGCAATGAGCGGTCTCCATTGGCTATTTATATTCTAACATATGTATCAAGGTATAAACTTTATCCTGTGGAGACGGGCAGTTACACACGGCGATTTTTGTTACGGCAACTCGAAGTTGAAGAGAGCGCGACGAGGAAAGAAGAGGGGCACCGAGTTGCCCGTGCTCGGGCAACACGCTTTGTGCTCCCGTTCGTCTGTGTAAATTCAGTTAGCGGTTCGCAGCTGACAACAAAAATTTCATATAAAAAGGTCGCCGTGTGTAAATGAAACGAGCAACACCTAAAGGGAATATTCCGGGGCCATTTCAAATGAATATTTAAATGGAACTTAAGTTTAATCAAAGA
>NW_016164232.1:0-10280 GCF_001687245.7 Rhagoletis zephyria | reverse complement strand
CTAAAGATGAGTACGGGAACTCTCTGGTAAATTCTTTCAGCTTTTAGCGAGTTAGGGAACGCAACTGTACTTGTCAAAAAATATCGAAGTCTCGATGCTATTCGGTACTCGTGAAAAGTATCGATATTCTGTACTCGGTACTCGTATCGCTCTTTTACAATTTACGGCGTTTGTGGCCTTTCGCATGAAAACAAAAAAGTGTAAACAAATAAATGGAAATTGAATTAAACATTCGAAATCTACGTAATTTGTGTCGTATATGTTTGGGTGTACCTGATTACAACTTGTGGGAGCAGAAAGTTTGTTGGGCCAATGAGGCTACAACAAATGATGGAGATACGAGCGACCAAAATGCCGAGGATATAACCGTACGTGAGGTGCTGCAAATGTACAATGATTGGCAGGTAAATTTGAGTAAAACCTTTATAGATAATCTCTCTACATGTGTTTTGACACTAGCATTCAATATTGGAAATGGATGACGAACTGCAACTGATATGTAAACAATGTCTGAATGAACTACAACCTCATTATCGCTACTATAGGCGCTTGCTTGCCGCAAATAGGCAAATGAAGCAGCTGTATGAGGAAGCACTGGAGAAGGAAGTTGTAACAAACCAAGTGATTATTGAGAATATAGCGCTTGAAGACAATTTACCAGAGTTTATGGATGTTGCAACAGAGTATCCCACACAACAAGACTCCAGTACACTAAAGTTTGGGAAAATGGGAAGGCACAAAGGTCCTGACTATGACAAAAGTTGCAAGATCTTACGCGAAGAATTTTCACAGGTAAAATCTGGTAAAGTCAAATCCCCATATAACAAATAAACACAATTTATTTTTACTTGAAAAAAAATCAACCGCAATTTTCAGCCATCTGAAACTCGTACTTTATTCTAGAGCTTGTACTTTATTTCAGCGCTCAATGGGCTGCAAAACCATCTGCAAAACTGCGTAATCAGACTTTTTAGGAAATCTAATTAAAAAATTTAAACATTTTTACGAGTTTGTAGTTTTTTTCAATAGTGCAAAAAGTTGAAACTTGGATTTATACGGGGTTTGTTAAAAAATTAACTATATTTTTATAAAAAAAAACGCATTTTTCTTGTTCAAATAGCAATGTCCTTTTCCTTAAACAACGTGCAACAGAAAAGCTTCATATTATTACGAGTTTAGGAGAAGACCCCCTTTATTTCGATGTGTGAACAGCCAGAAAGACTTTCCTGCCGCATTTTGGAAATCGGTTTCAGAAATGAAAGTTGCAAGATGTGACTGCAATTGAGAGAGCGCAAATCGATCTCGAAATATTTCTCAACTTACTCGTGCTACACTAGCAATCTGCAATCCGCCTATTTCGGAACATACTTTACATGCAAGGTGTGACTGCTCATGCAACTGCTTTCTGAATTTTCTAAATTTGACAGCCTTTTCGAACTATATTGCATTGCCACGTCGGACAGGCTCTTATGAATTTCTACAGAGTTAATTTTTATTGTTTTTTGAATTTTTTAGTGTGCGAAACCTCCACGATAGTTGAGTCTACATTACAGAAACGACTCAGATTTTTTTTTTTTGCAGAGAGCTTTAGTGCTATTCTCTAAACCTGTTTTCATAGATATACATACATACATTTATATGCATATTTTTTTACTCGAACATAAAACTTAAATAAAAATTTAATAGTAATCCTCGTTTGGGCTTTTCCGCAGAGACAGCACATTCGGATCCGACAGGCTAAACAAGGGTACCACCGTTTAAGGTAATTCAATATGGTGATTATATAATCCTCTTCGACCAACATAAGCGGAACAAACAACTTGTTGTCAACATAAAAGCCTCTCTCATCGTCAGATCCTCAGACGGACGCGCGCTTTAAGCCAGCAATTTCTTTCAGATCAGGAAGGAGATAAAGCCCTCTGCAGTGTGTTACATCAGGCATTCAAACTACTTGCCTAAAACACATACATTAGCTTTACCTTCAGAAAGGCTCAGGCCGTTATCAACAATGTCAAGATATCTAAGGTTTAAAAGGCGGACGAAACTATCCACTCGTACTTAATGTGCCCCTGTGCTTTTCGATAATCCCAGATATGTGGAAGCCAGGGAAAAAATCGAACTCAATAGAATCGTACGGACCCATCTCCATCCTGTCAGTAGGCTAAACCATGGGGAATATTCATAATCGAAATAAAAAGGCTCCTATTATGGTTCACAACTTAGTTGAGTTGTATCTGAGACAACTCAACTTGTAGACAACTCAATTATTCATTGCTATTGCCATTCACAACTGTTTTAATTGAAAAAGTCGCAAATTCGATGCAAATTTTGGTATTTTAATCGTATTATGTAATTTTTATGATATTAAAATAATTAATATCAAGAAAATGGTAATAAGCTACGAATTATGTTTTACCGATTAGCCCGAGGATGCTGATGCCAACCAACTGACAGACAACTTCGTTTTCAAAGTTGAGTTGAGTTGTGTCCCACAATACCAATTTACAATTTACAACTCTACTATCTTCAAAGTTGTGAATCATAATAGGGCCCAAAGTCTACTCCAAAGTTAGTTTGGAATAAGTCCAAAATACGGAATGTTGAGCTAGAAGGAAACAAAAAAAATGATCCGTCCGTTTTGCTTTTTCTACCTTACCTAACTTGTTTCGTTAGTTGTAGCTCTTTTGACAGATATTCTAATAAAAATTATTTCAAAAATCTTCTTGTTGCCGTTAATTTATTGAAGACATCCTAGACTCGCCGCTTCCAGATCGAACGAAATTGTGGATAACCAAATATTTGCAGATGAAAAGCTTAAGCTATCATGAGAGACCTGTGTTACTCTGGCCCAGTTAAGGTCTGGATATTGTAGTCGTCTGAACTAGTTCTTATCCAGACTCTACTCTGGCCCAGTTAAGGTCTGGATATTGTAGTCGTCTGAACTAGTTCCTATCCAGACTCGATCTCGACATATCAAATATTCCTGGGATATATTCTAAAATTCCTTTGGGCTGGATTCAGTGTTGTGATAAGCTGAGGGTACAATGGATCTACTATATGCAGTGCTTATACACACCTGACCTCGGACGGGTCCCCTCACGTCACCAACCATCTCTTCACCTACCCACTTAAACCCATTCCGTTAGTACTACTATCCCTTTGATCCAACCCCGTCGAAACAACACGTTTCCTGAGCGTACTATATACACAAGAGATATCTTGGTCGCAGTGCATACCTCTATATTGATCTATCTATACCGTTAGTTGAGCTTCACGAAAATGATGATTGCAATGCTATCAATATAAGCCCTAATACCCTAAACAACTTGCTAGACGTTCGAAAGCCACCTATCAATACTGGGAAACTGGAACTTCTGGGACCCAATGCAACCTATAAAAGTTCTGTTATGACTGGTGTCACATACTTAACAGCTATCTATCGCCAAACAACTGACCAGTAAGTTCTCAAGATCATCATAACACAAAAAACCTAATCACATGCTTATCCAACCTGACGACCTTGTCACCAGAAGCAATATCGCCCGCTTTCTCGGTCTCAGATTCGGCGAGACGGAGGATGAAGAGGTGAGGGGAGGTCGAGCACTGCTTCTCTTTGAGCGTGCTCTCGTTCTCTGTCCATGCCGGCTCATGTAAAAAGAGACAGAGGAACATTCGAACGATCGGCAATACAGATTGGACAAAAAATCGTTTAGATACCCTTTTCAGCCGAGTATTCATCTAAAATCTTTCCGAAAACCTCCATCTGGCAGCTCTGTGGATTTCATTCGGTCATTCTTTTAATCAAAAACAGCTGACCTTTTGTATTCTAGGAGTAAAGGGTGTTTGTGAATTTCAAAGCATACCAGCTGCTTTCATTTCACAAATTGTTAAATTTAGCAAGGACTAAGTATTTTAAGAAATTTTAAATGTGTTCAAGTTTGGCACAGACACGCGGATGCAATCAAAAATGAGGGCAATACACGGCAGCACATGCTTTAAAGTAGTGAAAAGCGTTTGTTGTTGTTGTTGCTAATAATGAAGTGGCTATTGTGTTGGCATAAAAAACTCAAGAAAATGCTGATAGGCTGGAAGCCTTTGCATTGGTTTGCATTCAGTGCACTTTGTTTGCTAGCGTTGGGCACTTACTGGTTCATTTGGTCATCTGAGGTGCGCATAGAGGAGACATGGAACAATGGTGAGTGTAAATATGGTAAATATGTATTATGCAGATGTGAAAAAAGTATATTTTGAGTTTTTTTGTAGCTATCAAACCTTTGGGCAAAATAGCAACGACAGTTAATAGTGGTTCAAACCATGTTCACCCAGGCACTTTATCATTGGATAACTTCAACTATGAAGAAGAATTAGTAGTGCTATACAATCGGGTGCCCAAAACGGGCTCGACAAGTTTTGTCAACATCGCTTATGATTTGTGCAAGCGTAATAAATTTCATGTCTTGCATATAAATGTGACAGCAAATATGCATGTATTATCGCTGCCCAATCAGGTGAGTAGTGTTGACAAACAGTCTTACTTTTAACAACATTATTTGATTGGTTTTTTCGAAGATTACTTTTGTGCGTAATGTCACTAAGTGGCATGAAATGAAGCCTGGTAAGTGTGCTTGTAAAGTAACTAAGTTCTGTGCTATTATTTACAATTTATCACTTTTTATTCCAGCTCTCTATCATGGTCATATGGCATTTTTGGACTTTTCCAAGTAGCTAATGCGGTGTATACAAATATAAATTTTTTGATTATATTGCGTTTGTTTGTTTTATAGATTTCAAATTGCGCACAAACCTATTTATATAAATATAGTTCGTAAGCCATTGGATAGGCTAGTTTCATACTATTATTTTCTACGCTATGGTGATAATTATCGTCCGAATTTAGTACGTAAAAAGGCGGGTAATAAAATTGTAAGTTCTCTTTTCTATATGCAATTATATAATTTTTTTTATTCTAATGACATTTTCCTTGCTAGACTTTCGATGAGTGCGTATTGTCGAAACAACCAGACTGTGATCCAAAGAACATGTGGCTGCAAATACCATTCTTTTGCGGACATGCAGCCGAGTGCTGGTAAGCAGCCTGGGCTCGCATCGTAACAGAAGTGAAGGAGCAATTAGTCACGTAAAAATACATATTTGGATTATAACAGTCGTGAAAGTACTGCTCGCCTCGTATACCGAATTACGAGAGTACGTTCACGACTGTTATAATCCGAAATATGCATTTTTACGTGACGAGTTGCTCGTTCACGACTGTTACGATTCTAGCCCTGTTTTTGCAAACAAATGGGATTCGTACTTTATAAAAATTCTTAGGGTGGTATTATCACTTGCCAAGCGAATGATTTTGGCGAAGCGAACGGTTTGGCGAAGCGAATTAAAATGCAGAGAAGGTATTAAAAGTGTTTGCGATGCAAAGAACTTGCACAAGCTGGTAAAAGCGAACACTCTTAATGCATATTTAAGTTGCATTCGCCAATCCATTCGCTTCGCCAAACCGTTCGCTTCGCCAAATTCATTCGCTTCGCAAGTGATAATACCGGCCTTAATTCATTTTATAGGGAACCCGGCAGTGAATGGGCATTAAATCAAGCAAAGCATAATCTGGTGAATGAATATTTTCTGGTCGGTGTCACTGAGCAAATGGAAAATTTTGTCGATTTGCTTGAGCGTTCTTTGCCACGGTAAGTACATTTACAGAAAGCTAGTACCATAAAATCACAATAAGATAAAATGCCATTGTTACTTGCGCTCTTACAGTATATTTCACGGTTTCCGCGAGCACTATCAACATTCCAACAAATCACATTTGCGTCAAACGTCATGGAAGATTGCCCCGAACGCTGATACGATCAGCATTATACAGAAATCGAAAATCTGGCAAATGGAAAATGACTTGTATGAATTTGCTTTGGCTCAATTTGAATATCAAAAGCGCAAATTGACGGTGCCCGATAATAAGCACTTGCAAAAGTATATGTATGAAAAAATTAGACCGAAATGATAGCAAATGAGATATGCTTATGCAAAAGCATCAAAGACGCGCAAGAAATGCACAAATGCATAAATTAAAAATAAATGTACATGTGCAGGGTATCTGTGGAGCAGGTTTGGTGAGGCATAATTAGTAGTGTTGAGCACTACAAACATATACACATAGAAATTCTACAGACTTGTGGACATATAAACTTGTTGTTTTCATAATGTACTTCTAGTACACTCTATTTTATCAACCCTCCATTAAGTTTAGTCACTTTTATTTTACGCGCATATGTATTTATGTACATTTATTATTAATGTCTGTAGTATTTTTTTTTTGTATTTAAAAAATTTTACTTTTAATTTGCGTAAATTTTTATTTATACATACGCACCATGTACTTAATAAGTTTACGAACTGTAAACCTCGACTTTTGCCAGGACTTTTATTAGAAGACATTTAGTTAGTAGCTTTCATACATTCACGAAAACAGAAAAAAATTTATAAGTTTAAAAATTTGTTTGCACAACTTTTCTTGAGTCCCTCCCAACAATGCGCAGCATATTCCTTCTTTATTGTTAGCAATAACTAGTGAAAGTGTAATTGTAAAATACACACATACAACATTAAACAAAAATATAGCAAAATTTTGTATAGCATATCAAATTTTTTTTAGTAGCATTTACATTTGTATACAATGTTATAGGAGGTAATTTACTGTAATGCTAGTTAAATTGTGCGCGGAATTGCGCATAGAAGCACGCTGGAGTTGTACACACTTTCAAATTTATTTTTTACTGGTATTCATATGCATATTTTCTACTTCCTTAAATACATTAAATTATGTATGTATGTATCGCGCATTTTTGATCAATACAAATTATATTAAGTGTGCACACAAATGCCCATAAGAAGAGATCCAAACGTTTTTATACTGACAATACATACAATAACTTAAGCAAAACATAGAAAATAAATCTAATATTACTTAAGTTAATAAATACATAAAAATGTTCACATGAAGAAAAGTACATCAAAATGATAATGTAATTAGAAATACATTAGGGTTGTTCACGATTTGTAGCATTTTAGGTGTGAAGTTGCTATAAATCGTGAACTCCCCGATAGTTGCACGTATAAATGGAATTAAATATAGAAAAAAGTAGCAGACATGTAAAGGAAAACAAAATTCATACATATACATATGTTGTAATAGATTGTATACGTACTGTGGAATGCATTAGATTGTACTCAAAGTATTGATATTTTGTTTAAATTTATTAAACAAATACTGAAATTATATATGTATATTTAGAGTATCAATTAAGTAAAATGACGTTTTTCGTTAACATATGTATGTATCTTGTTCTTTGTACACATACATACATATATAAGTATGTACTATAAAAATAAAAATGACATTTATATTTCGAAAAAGTTATGTACAATTAACTGGCGTTATTTCTTATATTTCAGTGCGCAGGGAAAAGTTGCAAATTATATAAAATATACATATGTATTTTGTTTTTTTCAACAATAAATTTCTATCTGTACTTAAATCCATTTCAAGCGAATCCAGTGTTATTTCCATCAAACTACAAAGATTATATCATCAATTATAATTAAAATGTTAATTTTCAAATGAATTTAACCATGTACATTAAATATTGTGTATGCATATCTGTCTATTCCAATGAGCGCCGTTAAATTTATAATTACATTTAAATACGTGTTGAAATATATATCACGTTCAACTACATACATACATACATATGTACATATGTACGTATGTACATACATCGAGTACTAGAAAGGCCAAAGAACAGTCTCACAGCGTTTGGGCTTTAATCATCGATTTAATTATACTACAGAATGTGTACTTTGGATTTTGCAACTCACCGTGCAACTCTTTATGCACCTTCTTCGTATTCTTGTTGAGTACATATTTCAACACTTAGTTAAACTTTCATTCAGAGGAAATTAACATAGGGGATTTTTTACATCAAGGCAATTTGCTTTGCCTACTTTGTCAGTGCAGCTTATTAGATATCTGTGGTCTGGTTTGTTGTATTTAGTTAGTAAAGGTTGCAATGTAAGGTCTTATTTTCACATATAAAGGCCTTATATTAAAATACAAAATCATAATTTTTTTTTAAGAGTTCATTAATTTATTCTCTAATGTTTAGAATCCAGCTCAGAATCAGAATATATGCGCTTACAATTTTGCCGTTGTTGAGTTAAGAAATTTTGATTGAAGAAAATTTCTTTTTCATAGCTTGAGCGGTGTTTTATATGATTTTTGGTTAAATTAAATTGATTTGGTTTTACAAAAGTCTATACGTGTAGTATGTACATATCTAAGTAAATATTTACCTTAATTCACAAAGGAATACATATGTGTATGATACTAAACAAAATACCAGTAGACACCTGTGTTCCATTGTAACATAAATTTAATTGCTTATGACCTTTTGTTACCCACTAAGCCACCTTTATCTACTGTGCAAATGCTGGTAATATTTACTAAGTACAACAAATCTGATACTATAACTTTGCCGGAATGATTTTAAAAATAAAAACCGGTTATATTTTGTTAGCAATTAACAATTGACCGTTATTAGCCTAACTGCGAACATATGAACATACATGCATGTTCATGAAAGTGGCAATTACAGCGTATTGGAATTTGATTAACAAAATACGTTACGTAAAGATCCCAATGATATGTACTAGAAAATATTCAATTTATCACCAATGCAACGTTGAAGAGATAAATATCTAACGGCTACTGTGCAAATATAAAAGGTTTTTAGAAAAAGTTTCAAAAGATTCAAAAATTCACCAATCTGAACAAGTTTCGATCGCCACACTTCACGTATCACCTGGCGTAAGCGAAACATACGCATGCCTTCCGCTAAGTGCACATCACCACCAATGCACTTTACGCCATAAACAACCAGATAACTCGTGGCCTTAACCGAAACCGCCCCTGTGAGAGAACAGTCCTAGAAGCGTTCGAACTGCCTTAGGCGTTCGACATCGCATGTCATTCCACGCAAATAGAAAGCACACTTGCCTCCGTTCTGCCTTGGAACATGTTAGACAAGGGGTTCCACAGGGCGGTGTCCTCCCCCAGCTTCATCTCCGCACTTTCTCGATTTTTTACTGCAAGTAATATCCTAACCCTCTCTACGAAATCCTCAGCAACCATTTTCACCACCTGGACGAGAGTGTCCACGGCGTACCAATTCTGCCAGTGAACAACCCTAAAATCCTCGCGGTAACCTTCGATAGCCTACTCTTTTTTCAGAGCACACAACCGCAGTTGTCACTTCTAAGCTATGCAGTGCCTTTGTGATCATCGGAAGCGATTCGGACGCAGTGGACCTGTCAAAATACAGCACTCTGGATAGCCACGGGATGCACTATGATGTCGCCAGAATATCAGCTGATAGTGAGGCCTAAATGCTTTCAGTAAGGGATGACAACATCACGCTCAGTAAGCAGTTCTTAGTAGGATACTACAGAAGTGAGCACCCAAACAGGCACTTGCTTGAGACCCAACCTCCGCCTAGGCATACTGAAGGACGAGGTGCAGAACTACGTACGCACTGGCCTCAACACTGTATGGACAGGCAATAAATACTATTCACAGGGAGACTGTTACCACCGTCATTAACACCCGTCCTATGAGGAGTACAATCACCACCCGTCGCAGAACGCAGACATTGAGCGTACCCCAAATGACCTCAACCACCTATAACACGCCCACTTAAAGTCAACTAACACCCTGTCCCTCTGGTTCGACCCTGTTGGAACCACACGTTTCCTTAGTCTAACGTAAGTTGAGCTTGACGACAGCGATTGAGCTAGACAGGGCTACGTAGCAGCTACAACACACTCCAGAAATCTGGAGTTGCATGCCGTTTTCGGAGAGTTCTATCGCCTACACCGCCTTAAGCTTCGTGCTGAATATTCGTGACTGCATTTGCAATAACTTTTTCTTGGACATGCCCTTCTCCAGTGGATATTGATGAATCCACTCCGGTTCAAGTGCCATTGTAGATTATTCCTAAAACGGCAACTACAGGTAATCCGTGTGAAGTTAAGGAAAATACAGGAGCTCAAAATAAGGTCAGAGGACAGATGTTGTCCACTTCAGGGAGTTTCTCAAAAGTTTTAGTTAAATAGAAGCCGAGGTGTTTAAATCTTAATCTGGCAAAAGCTGGGCAGCTAAGTTCCACTTCGTCGTCCTCCAAAGCGTTACGGTACGGTCAGTACACCTG
>NW_016164231.1:29783-32612 GCF_001687245.7 Rhagoletis zephyria | reverse complement strand
CCAAGCTACATGGCTGTCTCCAGATCGAAAAACGAGAAACCAAATCGACAATGTTGTGATACACGGAAGGCATGCTTCCAGTGTTTTAGACGTACGTGCACTCCGAGGAACAAACATCGACTGAGACCTCTATGTTTTTGCAGCCACAATACGCACCCGCCTCTGTGCAGCAAGAAATGTGCGGTCAACAATGCAAGGAAAGCTTAAGGGCTGACTATAATATGAATGAGCAAGCGTATACAAACGTGCGAATACACATAAATCATATTCTGAAACTATAATGTACTTAACATAAAGTTTCGTCAAACGTCATTTGCTTAAGGAAAGAGCGATACTGGTCGCACCTTCCGTACGGAATCTGCTATTTATACTAGTATGTATGTATGTACATATGTAACACATGCAATGTTGCCGCTTCGGTAATTTTTTAACGAAATTGGTAATTTTGTTTCTTTATTTATCATATTTGGTAATTTGGTAACTTTTTCGATTCAGTCCTACATGTAACATAGATCAAAACAAGTTCTGGCTCCACATTAGGAAGTGGGCCGTAAGCGTTTCCTTTACAGAAATACCAGGTAATCCTGAAAGTTTCGTAAGGCGAACAGTTCTTCGGCGTTCCTAGGTTACTATAATTGTGTGATCTACAACAAACTGCTTGATAGTGGCTATTGTTATATCTACTGAGTCTTTTTCTAGAAGGTTGTGGATGGTTCTACCTTTCCTTGACAGTTAGTAAGCTTTGCAATTGCTATCAATATTCCGGCGTAACTCGGCAACCAAATGAGTAGAATTCTATGTAAATATGAATGTACGCATGATACAAAAAAGAAGGTAGTTTCAATAAACAACTTTTGACGGATAATACAATTTTTTGAAGTTTCATAAATTGTGAGTATTCTCAACGGCCTTTCCACTTTGATAACATTCAAACAATAAATCGGAGTATTTTCTTTCCCACATTTATACCAATTTAATAATATTTCAAATCAAAAATCATTATCAGTGCTTGGTAATTTTTTATACGTACGTGGTTCGCACCTTTTTTTATTAAAAACATATAAAATATTTAATGTTAAAGGAAACTTCATTGAAATTGTTCGTTTTATTTTAAAATAACGATGGAGTCGATGTCGCACCGCCTGACTATGACGAAGTACGAATAGCGATTACGCGGCTAAAAAACAACAAAGCTGCTGAGTTGACGGTCTGCCAGTCGAACTATTCAAGTACAGCGAGGAGCTGATGAGGTGCATGCATCAGCTCTTATGCAGAATACGGTCAGCGCATACCCAACGACTGGAATTTAAGTGTGCTCTGCCCAATCCACAAGAAAGTCGACCCCACCAACTACCGCGGGTTCAACCTGCTAAGCATAGGTTATAAGGTCTTACCGAGTGTATTGTGTGAAAAGCTGAAGCCCACTGTCAACGAACTGATTGGACTCATCAGTGTGGCTTTAGGCCTGGGAAATCAACCATAGATCAGGTATTCGGCATACGCTAAATCTTGAAAAAGACCCGCGAGAATGGGATCCACACGTACTATATATTTCTCGATTTCAAAGTCGCTTTCGATAGCACGAAAAGAAATTGTCTTTATGCCGCGATGTCTGAATTTAGTATCCCCGCAAATCTAATACTGCTGTGCAAAATGACGTAGAGCAATACGATCAGCTCTGTCAGAATTGGGAAAGACCTCTCCGAGCCGTTTTATACCAAACGAGGTTTCAGAGGTGATTTTTTTAATCTGTTGATTGAGAAGATTATTAGAGCCGCAGAACTGAACCGCTCAGGAACAATACTTTACAAGAGCGTACAATTGCTGGCGTATGCCGACGACATCGATATTATCGGTAAAAACAGGAGCTACGTCTTTTCTGCATGCACGGGATTAGATAGAGAAGAAAAGCGATTGGGTCTGGTGGTGAACGAAAAACAAAACGGCTAAAAACGAATAAACTGTTTCACTAAATTTCACATGTTTTATTTAAATAAATCACAAGTAGAAAGACTAGTAAATTAATAAAATTATTTTTGGTTAGCAAAGCTTATACGGAGCTAAGCTTTACTCAGAAGTCATGAGTGTATAACTTAAATATAAAAGAAGAGAGAAATTACAAACATATTTCGTTTTCTTTTCTATTAAAAANCTTATCAGTGTGGCTTTAGGCCTGGGAAATCCACCATAGATCAGGTATTCGGCATACGCTAAATCTTGAAAAAGACCCGCGAGAATAGGATCCACACGTACTATATATTTCTCGATTTTGAATTCTCATATTGTAGCGTATGCACTAGGTTTCTTTCGCTATATGGCTATATTATTTAGTAGAAATATTGCACTTTTGCTTAGTCGGAGGGCAATATTTTCAAAAAGGGCAGAGGAAAACGGGACAACATTATCTCGAGAAAAGAAAAGTCCATTAATTTATATCGAAAAAGCCGCTCCCGGCCATGATTCAATAATAAAAGGTTTGCTCAAAAAAACCGTTTTTTCGCTCCCTCTTGACAAAATCGGCTACCTTAGCAAGGCTGTGTGTGTGGGTTCGTGTGTGTTTGCAAAGCTTTTGTAAGGGAGTTAAGGGAGTGGCAGAACTCTAATGTCACTATTGAGCCAAGAATGTCTCCCTACATCGTGCTATTGAGCAAACCTTTAATTATTGAATCAAGGCTCACGGCCAGCGTTGCCAGGTTGACGTTTTTAACGTCATTTGGACGTTTTTTATATCTTGTTGACGTTCGGACGTTTTTTGTGCAAAAAATGACGTTTTTTACCTTCCGAATAATTTTTCTCTGTTACTAAATCTTGTAGGTAGAACTGATTTTG
>NW_016164231.1:0-23921 GCF_001687245.7 Rhagoletis zephyria | reverse complement strand
TTTTTTTTTTTACTTTTTAAGTTTTGACCATCACTAATTTCTACAATTTCAAAATATATAGTACTATCTAAAATTAAATCTATTTTAAAATAAACTTTTATCTATTATCGCATAAAAATTGACGAAGTTAGGCGACTTTTTTTAAATGCGGCCTTGAATTTATATTGTGTAGGTACCGGACTTTCAGATTTTTTAAGCAGTGTGACTAAGGAATTCACCAATATGTATTAAATATTTTATATACAATCGCTCTTTAGCAAAAAAAGTGTTTTTTCAAGAAATTGTAGGATAATGGGTTGGTATACACATTGTGCTTGGGAACCTTAAGCGCTGTATTAAAATTATTTGAAATCGGACAAAAACCACGGGCTCCACCAACATAACGGTAATTTCAAAAAACCCAAAGCCAGCTATATTTAAGGGGGAGTAGGTTTTGTCCTATCTCAAAAAATTTCAAGACGGTGCTTAAGAAGGCTAAGCACAATGTGTGTACCAAATTTGGTCGAAATCGGTCAAGGGGTTTTTGAGATACGCATATATCACATAAGTGGGCGGTACCATTATCCTAAATTTTCTTGAAAACCCACTATTTTGCTAAAGAGCGATTGTATATATAAATTTTTAATACATATTGATGAATTCCTTAGTACCACTGCTTACAAAATCTGAAAGTCCGGTACATACACAATATAAAGTCAAGGCCGCATTTAAAAAAAGTCGCCTAACTTCCACAATTTTTATGCGATTGCAATAAATTTGAAAATAGGTTCAATTTTAGATAGTACTACTAGTTTGAAATTGTTGAAATAAGTGATGGTCGAAACTTAACAGAATAAAAAAAATGTTTTTTTTTAGTTTGTCCGATGAAAAATCCAAGTCTGATAATAGATTGTTACACATCCTATGAATCCTCTTTTCAGAACATGTTCCAGTCTTTAAAATTAAATGAAAACTAGTCATAAAAAAACTGATAAATCTACAAAACCGTACTTTCCGACCTAAAATGACAAGTCGCGTCCCCTAAAGGATTTTTAAAATATCTATAAAAGTTGGCAATAATAGTTCTCATGAAAAGGAAGAAAATTAGGAGTAGGGTCTTGAAATAAAAAAAAAAATATTTTTCGATTGGAACGCTAACGAACATATAACGATTTTGTCCCGCAATATAGCTCCGCTANCTCATGAAAAGGAAGAAAATTAGGAGTAGGGTCTTGAAATAAAAAAAAAATATTTTTCGATTGGAACGCTAACGAACATATAACGATTTTGTCCCGCAATATAGCTCCGCTGTGTTGGGAAGGTGTCCTAATACACATATGCACTTATTAAGCAAAAGAAAAATCTACGAAGTTATTTAAATACAAATTTCTGTATGCACCTCAGCGAAACTTAACTTGAGGCGTCTTAACTTTGATACACTTACATATGTATGTATGTATGTATATGGTGAATCACCAGTAGTCATTCTGAGCGGCATTTTCGCTTTGAAGAACGATGAGACCAGCCGGCTCTGACACTGAGGACGTCTTATAAATTCACAAAATTAGCCAATTTGTATGCAGATTCGTAGCATATATTGCACCATATGAACAAGTTATCGTGTTGGTTATGGTTTTTAAATAGCTCACCAAATCATCAACATATGAGTGTAAATACAAAAAATTCGTCGCGATTGTACATTTAACGGAGGTGCCGTCGCACAGTAGGCTAGTAGATCAAAAAAGCTGGCAAGAACTCATGTCTTGAAAAATGGCTGGTAACATTTTTTGTTTATGAAATTATGAATATAGTTTTTGTTTTGAAATGCCATTTTCACCACCTCTCTTTTACACATCTTTTTAATTAAAAATTATACAAAATTTTCGATAAATTAATGAACAGTTGCTACGACACAAACGTGGCGCGTGATAAAAAATTCAAATATTCCTGGAAAAAGGTTCACAAAAAAAAACACGATTTTAGGAATTTAAAGAATATGAGCCTGCTTAACACTTAAATGGCGTATAATATATAGGGGCATTCACGATCCGGTGCATACTGTCTAACATGGTGCATAGATAGCATAAAAAGCATGATTGGTTGTTGTTCCATGTGATCAAATAACAACAAAATTAGCCAATCATGCTATATATGCTATCTATGCATCATGCTAGACAGTATGCACCGGATCGTGAATACCTCTAATGTATTCTTGAAGTTTCGGACGTTTTGATTGATTCTAAAAAATTATATTGACCTCAAAATAGAAGAAATCATTTTCTTAGGTTTTATTCCTATGAGAAAATAAACGATCGATGCAGCACCTCGTAGAATTATCATAGAGAGGGGATATTCATAGGGAATCATTACTAAACTTTGAGCCAGTTTCAGGGTGCATTTTTTTTTCAATTTGTTATAATGTCTATATGTATATATACTCCCTGCCCACCTTTACTTCATACACTTTGAAATATTCTTGCTTCAAATCACCTTATATGAATTCGCCCAATGTAATATATTACATCTAAGAATTTACGATATTAAAAAGGAACTCTGTTGTATTTGATAGCAGCTAAGTTTAGGATAAAATGGAAAAAATAAATTGAGCGGCATTATTGTGCGATACTACAAACCGAGCGGTCCAGTTTATTTTTAATAACCTAATTTCCGGCGGTTTGCTGACTACCAGCGTTGGCCGGCAACAGAGCCGGCGGAGGCCTAGGGCTCCTCAGTTCGCAGAGTGAGTGCGTGGAATGCGGCGTAAAAATCATAATGTGGAAAGATTCCACATTACAGTATCAACTAAAAATGTGAAGTGTATGAACTAGAGGTGGGCATACATATATGTATAAGTATACGTTGAATTAAATTCATGCTTCTTTTTTTTTGAATTTTAATAAATATTCTTGTTATATCAGCAATAACTTTTTATAACGAAAATGAAACATAAACGTTTTAATGTAAAACTTATTGACTTAAAATTGCAACTCTGATTTCAATACCTCAATGAAAATTTAAATGAGAATAACGGAATAAATAATAGTCAACGATTTTTAGGAGGCAATGACATGTCTAATTAATGGAAGTTAGGAACTACTTTAAACACATAATTTCCGTCATTTCAATTGGCTTATTACGAAATTTTGTATTTTTGTTAAGAAATGTCGAAAATAGGTTTTGTAAATCGCACCGATTTGAAATCGTGTGATTTACAGAACATGTCTAATAGTTTTCCCTAAAAATTCGATTTTAATCGATCTTTATAAAAAATTAGTGTAAAAACATCGATGTTGTGAAAATCGATTTTTTTGCAGCTCTACTCGGCATACGTACTAAATAAAAGGGCTGTTCAGGAGCTTGTGCATTTGCATCTACAAATTTTGTGCTCACTACCATGGCAACCGTTTGCATTTTATTGGTGCAAATTTACAAATGCACCGAATATGCAAATGCAAGAGCATATGCATAAGATCCTGAACAGCCCTACAGTTTTTTTCACCTTTCCGCAAACTACCGTTACATGGTAAGCAGTGGTGATTTTAACCTTTTTTTAAACATCTTCGATGGTATGTACAGTTAGACTTATGAGATAAACTTGTGTAGTCATAAATTGGCGGTGCCACGTCCATTTTCCAAAATTCCACAATAATGTTACTTCTTTTTCAGAGATTGTTTTGAGTATTATCTTTGAACAAGTTAGCGTCCTTAAAATTCGAAATATTGAAATTTTTGTTTTCCTGAAACTTACCGTTATGTGAAAAGTAAGCGTAATTTTAGTCCGATTTCAATCATTTTTAACGTCTTTCTGTTATGTGTGAAGTACAATAGTTTGACCAAATTAATAAAACGCATACCCAGATACACATATTTGGTCACCAGTAGGCGGTGTTGCGCGCATTTTCCAAACATTTGTTAAAAACGTATTTCTTGCTAAAGAATTATTGCAAACATCAATCTTCTTCTTCTATACTATAATAAAACTGTAGATTGTTTGTCTGTTTGTCTGTTTGAACTCACCAATCTCGAGAAATACTGAATGGATTTTCATGGGGCTTTAACTGGTATATAGAGAGTGACCTCGGTCGTAACCTATGGTATAAAAAAAAGAATAATAAATGAAACCGTAAGTCACATGACTTTGAGATTTGGTGTGTTGACATACATATCTATGGTAGATGCTTATTGTAAAATACATATGGGTCTTTCCATGAAAATGTTAACCGAAAATGCAAGCAAATGAATTCAAACGGCTTTATAACTTTAAAATTCGCATTCAGATGGCGGAAAAAGGTTTTGAAAACGGGAAACGGTGGAGAGAAGAACTGAAAAAATTTAATTAAAAATTTAATTTAGTATGTGTTACTAGTAAAAATATTGTATGGGAAAAAATCTGTCGCGTACGTTATGTTTTTTTTTCTAAATAAAAAAAAACCCGAGATAATTTCTATTAAAAAATGGAAGGATTGTAAAGGTACATTATTTAGCTTAGTCTAGGAATTTTAAAGAAAAGAAAAACTCCCATGATTCGCAGACTTTCGCATATATGTATATGTGCCTTAAAACCACTTCTTTTTTTGTCGCGTATGTTATCACCTTGTTTTGAACGGATATTTTCCACACCAAAGTTTCGAGGCTGCTTATATCTTTCTCAAACATAGGACCCATGGGTTGCAACATACCCGTAATCTTGTTTTTCAGTAACTTTTATTTTTGAGGGATTTATGTTACTCCATAAGCGTAAGAATGTCGCGTACGGCTGCATGGAAACACCCATATACTTTTGTAAAAGGGGCGTGGCACATCTTATACGAGTGAAATTTTTAATCAGCCATAACTTCGGAATCATGAATTTGAAATGCCGCTCTGCATCGTAAAATACAATTTTGCAAAAAATGGTGCCGACAGATGGCGCCAGAGTCAAGATATTTAGAGAACCCGTCTTTATCGTATGATCTGGATTAACGGGTACTAACTTTATGATAAGAAGTGCATCTGAAAAAAAATGGATCTAAAACATAGATGGCGCTGAAATCGCGATATTTAGATGCCCCTTTACAAATTTACATTTTAGATGGCTTAATAAAGCCCCATTCTTTAAGTATGCATACAAAGAAGCGCAAAATTGTTTAATCTCCACGGATAATCTAGGCAAATCAATGGGTGACCGGTATATCAAGAAGAAGTGTGCTGAATTATAGAGAACACGGTAGGAATATCAATGACCGCATTTGAACGGGAAAACTCTTTCGTCCTGTGGAACAGCAGGATTATAGATGAAGATTACGCATTCTCGGCAAACCTTGCCATAATTGCAGATATCTCACAAGTGCACGATTGAGAGAATACAAAGGTTGCGCCGATCTCGGACCACTATTCCTCTCTTAACGAATTTGACAGAATCGTTGTTTCCATGACGTTACACTTGTGCAACCTGTTTACGTTTTCCTTGCAATATTTCTTCTTCTTCTTCCATTCTTGCTCACGTTTTGGCATTTCTCTCTCGCAATTGCACCAGTGTGACGTCACACAAAAGTTATTCTTAAAAATCCTCTCTGATCGGCGCAATCTTGTATTCTATCATTCTTGTCACAAGTGGAAATAAGAGCTCATAGCATCGAAAGAGACTAGTACTTAACCCTAATGTTATCTCAGCGCTATTATTCTTGGCCTATGCTATTCATTCCTTTCAACCTAAACTTATAAATTTTACATTACAAACCGTTTTTGAATATCAACATTATTTTTGTATTGGTCAACGCAAAAGTTCTTATAAGGCGTCGCGGAGCAAGCCAGGCATTTGCTAGTTTTGAATAAATTAGCTTCAGTAGTTGTTCATTTATCGAAGATTTCATATTTCTCTAAATTAACGTTACATGGTGTGTGGGTGTGGTTATTGTCCGATTTTAAAATGTTCAGGCATCTGCTATGATCTGCCAAGGGCAAAAACTGTGTAAACTTTGTAGAAATTGGTAGAGCGGTTACCGAGATATACACATGTAATCATAAGTGGGCGGGGCTACGACCATTTGCCAAAAATTTATAATATTCTTATTTTTCGTTAAAGGGTCCTTGTAAATATTAATTTTGAGTTCTTCAGCTGTTACTAAAATATCGCGGTTCTCGTATTTCCGCCACCTACGGTTATATGGGAAGAGGCGTGGTTATTGTCCGACTTTTAAATTTCTACTCGAGTTATCGTGTGCACAGGCGGACGGACGGACAGACAGTCACGGCTTAATCAATCTCTCTTTCTATTCTGAGAATTTATGTATGCATATGTTGATACCTAACTATATTCCTTTAGATGATTACAGACAACCGTTATTAGAACAAAGTTATAATATCCTTGGGCACAGGTGCGCTCGGATATAAAAATACCATCAAACGGCTACAGGATGTTTAGAACGACTAGGGTTGCCAGATTTGATTTTCATTTCTTTTGATTGCTCAGGGGCATCCGACCAAATCTCGGGTCTTAGCGTTTGCGACAAAAATCTCAGGGTACGCAGATCATAATTTAGGAGGGAAGGGGAGGGTGTGCGAGATTATTTGTAATGTATATTTTATTAGAAAAGTTAAAATATACCCAATAAACATTGGGATTGGTTGGCAATTCGAAGGTAATTGGAAAACTAGTATTTTCAAGTCTCACCTTCGATAATGAATGTGGAAATGGTTCGTATTCCATTCGAGGCCATTTTACAGCAAAGTGGAACCTTCGTTATCCAGACCATTATCGAATTGAAATTTTAATGGAAGGGAGTGAGCTGGATTTCACTTTCTCTCTTGCTATTGCGCTTTTAATTTTTTTTTCATACTCATTTCGTGTAGATTTCCAATATACAAATATATGTATATAATATGTGTATATATGTATTATGAAGGCTGGAAGACTAAGATTGGTTATGACTTCGATATTCCTAATGGATACGAAGGTAATTTATCGCCACAATGTTTATTGGGAAAGGAATTGAAATTGCTTGAAGTTTATTACAAACTTATTAAAGAGTTAAACTAAAAATGTGTTAACTACCTTTATTTCGTACAAATTTTAAAATGCGACTTCGTATTTTCGCCAAATTTTTTTTTATAAAACCTCTGTGAACGCCTAACATAGACAAACCTAAATTACAAGTGCAAACTAAGTACAAAATATTAAAAGATAATAATAATTTACTATTAATTTATCACACTAAAAAAAGTATGCTGAGAAGGACGTTGACAGTTGATAAAATTATCGACTAAGAACCAGCAGTTTACCAAAACTACCGAAAAGGATGTGAAGACCCCTAAAGTTTTCATTTATTGCACAAATTTTTTAAATTGGAAATTGATTATGAAATAAACAGAAGGAAACTTACAATGATATTTTTGAATTTTAGGGGGGGAGCACTCCCCAGCCTCTACCTGCCGACGCCCAGGGCTGAAATTGCCATCTCTATGCTTAACCCAAATTGACCCCGTGTTGCCATATGGCAACGCAAAATACATAATCTTTAAGAGGGCGTAAAACAAAAACGGCTTACTTCAAAATGCTTATATGTACGTTAACTAATTCCTAAAAGGTGTATCTTTCGAAACGCTTACGCTCCCGTCAGATCCTTGCTGTCTATCGAGTGTAATGCAAGTGTGTTCTTTAAACAAAATTAGAAGTGACAAAAAACCTCAAAATGTCGTATATGAAGAAGTAAGCATGAAATTATAGAATTTTTTTTTTATTTACAAAATATGATAGTGACAAAATATTAGTTAAAACATTGTGGACTCTATTGGTAACAAGTAAGAATAAGAAACAATCGTGCATGATATATAATTTAAGTGTTTTTTAAGTGCGTTGCCATATGGCAACACGGGGCCACATTACGCCCCTCTTTTTACTACATTTTGATATGTTCGCTAGCCGAAATTGACCCGGTGTTGCCGTATGGTAACGCAAAATACCATCATGTATGAGGCGGTGTAAACAAATATCGTTTGTATGTATTTTCGCAGTTTTTCAGGTGGTTAACTCACTCCATCTAGCTCTGAACTGCCTAATCATATTATCGTATATTTCATTGTACAAGTTTTGAAGTCGAATACAAATGTAGTTTGTCTGTTCCAGGGAAAACTGGTGGCGTTTTTTGCATACTCATCTGCTACTTCATCATCCTAGATTCCCTTGTGACCGGGCAACCCATAGATGTGTAGCCTTTTATCAGCGTCTAGCTTGTGAATGGCTTCCCGGCTTCGAGGGACGTTTATGGATGAAATCCTATATCAGGAAACTGCCTTGATTGCCGCCTGGAATAGGTTTAAGTTTGAATTGATTGCCGTTTCGGTGAGGGCTAGCTCTGTAGTTATTCTCATTGCGAAAACCTCTGCTTGAAATATACTGCAATGGTCAGGTAGCCTTATTGTCCGCCTGACGTTCAGTTCCCGGCAGTAAATCCCGACATCCACTCCCGTAACCATTTAGAGCCGTCCGTGAAAATATTTAGGGATCTATGGCANATATGATAGTGACAAAATATTAGTTAAAACATTGTGGACTCTATTGGTAACAAGTAAGAATAAGAAACAATCGTGCATGATATATAATTTAAGTGTTTTTTAAGTGCGTTGCCATATGGCAACACGGGACCACATTACGCCCCTCTTTTTACTACATTCGCTAGCCGAAATTGACCCGGTGTTGCCGTATGGTAACGCAAAATACCATCATGTATGAGGCGGTGTAAACAAATATCGTTTGTATGTATTTTCGCAGTTTTTCAGGTGGTTAACTCACTCCATCTAGCTCTGAACTGCCTAATCATATTATCGTATATTTCATTGTACAAGTTTTGAAGTCGAATACAAATGTAGTTTGTCTGTTCCAGGGAAAACTGGTGGCGTTTTTTGCATACTCATCTGCTACTTCATCATCCTAGATTCCCTTGTGACCGGGCAACCCATAGATGTGTAGCCTTTTATCAGCGTCTAGCTTGTGAATGGCTTCCCGGCTTCGAGGGACGTTTATGGATGAAATCCTATATCAGGAAACTGCCTTGATTGCCGCCTGGAATAGGTTTAAGTTTGAATTGATTGCCGTTTCGGTGAGGGCTAGCTCTGTAGTTATTCTCATTGCGAAAACCTCTGCTTGAAATATACTGCAATGGTCAGGTAGCCTTATTGTCCGCCTGACGTTCAGTTCCCGGCAGTAAATCCCGACATCCACTCCCGTAACCATTTAGAGCCGTCCGTGAAAATATTTAGGGATCTATGGCAAGGTTTCATTTCCATCCCTCTTCCTCAATCGTTGTGCAAAAAGTTCGTTTCCACTTAAAGCTAGGTGCCAGGAAGCCTGTGCTGCTTGTGCTTCCCGCCCCAATTAAGTGGTGCCCAAAGGTTCTGAAATTTAATTTCCATATGACCGTTAATCTACGTGCGGATTTTGCAGCAGGGTTTTCAAAGAGCAGCCGTCGAAGTGGACCTCAGCGCTCCCGCGATGCACAGTGCCGCTAGGCGCTGCACCTTCTCCATTGGCCCGAGGCATAAGGACTTTTGTGCCGCATTCCAGCACACCAAAGCGCCATAGAGCAGTAAGCAGTATTGGGCTGAATATTACTGTGTAGCACCAATGCATCAGAGCAGATGACAAACCCCAAGCGACTCCCAGCATTCTTTTACATGCATAAAGGGCGTTACTGTCCTTCTGCTGGTGAAGCATGTAAAACTATAGGACGAGTAGCCTGTGCAAAATGTGATGAGGGTTTATGTTTCAAATGTTTTGCTAATTTTCATACTAAAAATTAACTTCTTCATCCGCTTTGTACGTAGAATATGGATATATTATCAATAAATGTATTAAAACTTATAAAAAATGTTTATATTATTTCCTATCTTAACCGAATACTGTCGTATAACAATCGTCTGGAATACGCCCCGTGTTGCCATTAATGGCCGATAACCGAAGAACGATACTACTCCCAAAGTTTTAGTCATATTTTTTCCTTTACTTTAACGCTACTTTACCCTGTATATAGATGAAACCAAAGAAATATAAAAAAAATTAATCTGGGACAATTGAGGTTAATTCTTTGTGAAAAATGTGTACGATATCTATGTGTGTTTACATTTCATTTCAGTCACTTTGTAACGGCTTAGTAAATCTGATCTGAAACTGAGTAAAAATACTTATTTTATCAAGAAGAATCAGCGTACCGATTTTAACTGCCTAGCTCTAGCCGTTTAGTGTATGCCAAATTTTAGGTCATTCTGTCCCACTGTGGGTCGGCTAGTTAAAGAAAAAAGTGACAACAGATGAGACACATCAAAACCTGGCAGTGCAAAAATTTTCAAATGATAACCATCTCGCACACTTGACTGCTGACTTGCCAGCATAACTGTGACACTATGGCATCTCACCAGACCGTTTAAAAGAGCTAACCGGAATGTCAAAAGAACTCACTAGTTTATTTGAAATACATACATATCTTACCTTACTGCAAGAGCGTCACAATCAAAAACAAGTCAAATAAAAGCTTGTAAAAAGAAATCCATTCCAGTTAAGTATGTACTATGAGATAATGACCGCCACCTTTTCTTCTAAGTTTTTTAAAAGTTCCATAGCTGTATCGATAAACAACACCTCATTAAAAAAATGTATCTTCATTTTTATAATGGGAAATGCAAACTTTAACATTGAAGCCGTTTTTCTCGAGGTTTTGATTTTTTTCATTATGACACTGATATGGACACGTATGTATGTATATTAGGGTGGTCCAAAAAAAAGTAAAGTCGGAATTTTAATGCTCTCACCCCCTAAGATTGTTCTATATCGAAAAAAAGTGTACCCTTATTTTTTTATTTTGAAATCAAAAAATATTTAGAGGTCGCTCAAAGCGCTCAAAGTGTTCCATGTATTTTTGTATTGAAAAAAAAACAACTTTTCGTAGAAATGGTATAGAATTCTTGAAAATCAATATTTTTCGATCGAAAACCCTGGTTCTCTTCAGGAGACTTTCAATAACACTGTAAGGCAAAATCAACTTTTTTCGGGATATTGGACCTGGTTCTCTTCAGGAGACTTTCAATAACACTGTAAGGCAAAATCAACTTTTTTCGGGATATTGGACCTGGTTCTCTTCAGGAGACTTTCAATAACACTGTAAGGCAAAATCAACTTTTTTCTGGATATTGGACCAAACCAATTTTTTAAAGAGCTTGAGTCATAGGTAAAACAGCGATTTCTCCGTTTTTCGAAGTTGGCCTCCGAAATCGAGATATGGGCCTCGAAGTTCGAAATAGGACCTTTGGTAAAAAATTATATTTAACTATTGCATGTCAATAACTAAAAATCTAAAAATATAGACG
The DNA here is from genome assembly GCF_001687245.7 of Rhagoletis zephyria. Lineage (NCBI taxonomy): Eukaryota > Metazoa > Arthropoda > Insecta > Diptera > Tephritidae > Rhagoletis > Rhagoletis zephyria. Next base: position 12,605 of record NW_016164231.1, on the reverse strand, counting down.
CAGTCCTCCTTTTGCTCTTATTTAAATGGTATATAACTTTTTTGTGCAAACCTATATTACAGGTGCAATAAGGGGTCAAAGTTCAGGTCTTCGAAAAATTAAATTCTTTATATTGATTGATTAAACCCCCTTTCTTTCGATATGCATATTTGTAAAAAACACATTTAAATGAAAAAGTACCTGTTTTTATAAAAAAAATATTTTTAGCAAATAAATTACTAACAGTTTATTAAGAGATTAGTACCGTTGTAAAGATGATTAAATCCCCTTTCTTCTGATATGCATATTTTTATAATTTGTATATATAAAAATTTGTGAAAAAGCACATTGAAAGGAAATTCGATTTTGAAAAGGTTGGTATCGTTATAAAGGCGATTAAACCCCTTTCTTTTGATATGCATATTTGTATATTTCATTTATTTTATAAAAAGTATTTTAGACAAAAAAAAATACTAATCGATTTTTAAAAAATTGGTATCGCTGTAAAGGCGATTAAATCTCTTTCTTCTAAAAAGCATATTTGTATACATCATATATAAGAATTTGAGAAAAACCACATTTAAAAAAAAAATAACTTTTTTTATAAAAAAAAATAATTTTAAACAAGAAAATTACCAACCGATTTGTATACTTCGCNTTTTTTTATAAAAAAAAATAATTTTAAACAAGAAAATTACCAACCGATTTTTAAACAATTGATACCGTTGCAAAGGCGATCTTGCTTCTGATATACACATTTGTATACTTCGTAAATACACATTTGTATACTTCGTAAAAAAAATTTGAGAAAAACACTTAAAAGGAAAAAATACCAATTTCTTTTTTATAAAAAATATTTTAAACAAAAAAAAATTACTAATTAGTAAAAGTAAATACTTTATTAAAAAAAAACAGAAAATTATCTTTAATTTTTATATATAACCAGTTATGTAAGAAATCAAAAACCATTGTGTTTTTATATTTTTATATGCCTTAGACTTCTGTTACATATACTTTTCCTCTATTTTTTACAGGGCGAATGAACGCTTAAAAAACTATAAATTATTTGTTTTATTTAAATACGGTACCCAATTGAATAACTAGTTAGTAATTTTTTTGTAATTTTTTTTTAATGAAAAAATTGGAATTTTTTCAGTTTAAGTGCTTTTTTCTCAAACTTTTATATACGAAGTATACAAATATGCATATTATACGAAAGGAGGTTTAATCGCCTTAACAATGATGCCAATTTTTTAAAAATTGGTGAGTAGCTTTTTTGTTTAAAATATGTTTTGATAAAACAAGTTATTTTTTCTTTCAGTGTTTTTTCAATTTTCAAATTTTTTCAAATTTTTATTAACGAAGTATACATATATGCATATAAGAAGAAAGGGGGTTTAATTGCCTTTACAACGATACCAATTTTTATAGCCGAGCGCACTTGCGCACAAGGGTATTATAACTTTGTTCACATAACGGTTGTTTGTAACAGGCAAAACGAATCGAGATACATTTGTATAGATAAATGATCAGAATGAAAAGAGAAATCGATTAAGCGGTGACTGTCTGTTCGTCCGTCCGTCCGTCTGTGCACACGATAACTCGAATAAAAATTGAGATATCTTAACGAAATTTGGTACGTGCACTTCTTTCGGGCGTAGGACGGATGGTATTGAAAATGGGTAAAATCGGACAATAACCACGCCTACCTCCTATATAACGATAATTTTCAGAAATACGAAAACTGCGATATTTTAGTAACTACTGAAGATAATTCACTCAAAATTGACATTTACAATAATTTTTAGACTAAAAATAAGAATATTATAAATATTTGGAAAATGGTCGTAGCCACGCCCACTTATAGTTTCATGTGTATGGCTTGGTAACCGCTGCACCAATTTCTTCCAAACTGGGCACAATTGTTGGCCTTGGCACAGCATACCAAACGGCTGAAAATTTTTAAAATTGGACAATAACCACGCCCGAATCCCATATAACGGTAATTTAGAGAAATACGAAATCTTCGATAAATCAGTAAATATTAAAGCTAATTTATTCAAAATTGATGCTTGCAACAATTCTTTACCACGAAAAACGTTTATGATAAAATTTTGAAAAATCGGCGTGGCACCGCCCACTTATGATCACATATATGTATCTCGGTAACCGTTCCACCAATTCGTACCAAACTCGGTGCGGTTATTGTGCTTGCCACATAAAAGCAAAACGTTAAATTTTATTGAAATCGGACAAAAATTACGGCCGCTTTTCATATAACGGTAAATTTCAGAAATGCTTGAAACTTCAATATTTCGAAATATAAGGACGCTAATTTACTCAAAATTGATACACCCCGGCTTACCATGTAGCGGTAGCTTTCAGAAAGGTGAAAACATATTTAATACTTGCGGCGAGTATTTAATGTTCGGCTCGCCCGGGCTTAGACTTTCTTACTTGTTAAAAAATCGGTTAGTATTTTTTTTGTTTAAAATACTTTTTTAAACAAAGAAAAGTTATTTTTTCATTTAAATTGGTTTTTTCTCATATTTTTATATACGAAGTATACAAATATGCATATCACAAGAAAGGGGGTTAAATCATCTTTACAACGATTAAATTGTTTAAAAATCAGTTCAAAATTTTCTGAAATATTAAGTTTCTAATTTTTCGAAGATCTGACCTTTGACCCGTTAGAGTACCTGTAAAAATAAGTTTTCACAAAAAAATTTATATACCATATAAATAAGAGCAAAAGGCGAACCACGTCTGTACGAGGTGGGTTTTGTCGAAGGCTGAGGTATGCTCAGCCGCTCCAGAGTCCAGCGAAGGTCCCACTAACCCCCACCAAATAAAATACAATGATACACACACACGCGGCTATCTAGAATGCCGGCAACTTGTCGCGAAGGAGAGAGCAGCAGGTAAAGAGAGAGAGTCGGCAGTCGGTGTCGGAGGTTATTCGGCGGGTAATTGTACGGCGACGGGAGTGCTACTGATGACACCCGATTGGCAGGGCTACGCGTCAGTCATAGTGAAGTGCGTGGCAATGAGAGCAGTCGCGGCGGTTGTGACGGCGACAGCAACGGCTGCCTGCAGTTCCCTTGCAGTGGTGGTGGCGGCCTTAGCGGTGACGTTGGCAGTGGCCCATGTAATGATGAGGGCGGCAGCAACCTCCCGCAGTGGTGTTGTAAGCGGCCCTGATTGTGGCGAAGGGCGAATGCGGCCCTTTTTAACTACGGCGGTGACAGCGGTCCTGGATGACGATGGCTGACGTCCGCAGTAGCGATTACCGTACTCGTGACGGGTAGCAGCGGCGGCCTAGAGCGACGATAATTGCGGCGGCCCCAGTGATGAAGACAGTAGCAGCGGACCCTGATGGTTGCAACGGTGACAGCGGCTCTGGTTGGCGATAGTTAGCGTTCGCAGTCCTCGGTGATGATGGCGGGCGGCCCACGGTTGTAGCTTCGGCCTTGGGGCGGCAGTGATAATAGCGGCCCCGGTGATGAGAGCAGCGGCACGGACCCTAGCGGTGATGATGATTATTGCGGTGGCCCTGCATGAAAGTGAGTACAAATCGCGGGTCTTTGTGTTGCTGGCGGGCGGTCCTCGGCAGAAATGTCGGCCTTGGGGAGGCAGTAGTAGTAGCGGCCCCGGTGATTAGAGCAGCGGTCCGGGCCCTAGCGGTAATGATGGTTATTGCGGCGACCCTGGATGACAGCGATTACAAATGGCAGTCCTCGGTAAAGCTTGCGGGCGGTCCTCGGTAGCGATCTCGGCCTTAGGACGGCAGCGGTACTGGCGGTCCAGATTGGTGACCTATGGGCAACTGATCATTAGTGCGGTCCCCCAGGGCATCGAAAGGTTGCCCAGTTCCCTCGTATGTATTCGTGGCCGCTAGGCGCTGCAGGGGGGTGGTTCGTTCCCCTTCAGCGCCCGCTAGCCGAGCGGTATCGTAAGCAGGCAGGGGTGCTCGGCATTGGGCAAGCCCAAACGGGGCACGCCCCCTGTCTGCTTGAGACCGTGTCCAAAAATGGGTCTAGCCCATAATGGTTTTCGAGTGTTGCATTAGGGGTATCGCCCCCTTGCAGCACCCCCTTCAACCAGTCAGTCTTCCTCCGAGGAGGAAAGCCAAGAGCGCCCCAAATAGGCCCGAAGCCCCGGATACGCTCCGTGCTTACCTACGGACAACTGATGCTGGTTGGGTTCATGTGTGCAGCCTTAGCTCCGGCTTTGTATGAGCTGTTTGAGAAGTGAGTGGGCTTATTCCGCATTTTGTGTTTCGCGTAACGAGTTTCTTCCTTATGTTAGTGTGCATGGTTGTCTAAGTTGGTGTTTGCGAAATTTGTACTCGCTTGCCATGTGCGTGTATACGTATGTATGTACATAGGGGTATGCATGATACAATAATTTTTAGAAGGTAGTTTCACTTCTTCTTCTTATCCGCCATGTTAGCTATCTGACAGAAAACGTGTTTCGTATTTTTTGTTGTACCAACTTTTTCAAAAAAAAATCCACCCTTTGACGTTGGAAAAATAAATAATAATTTTCGAATATTTTTAAATATTTTTCTTCATAAAAAGTTAACTGCTGCTTTCGTGGATATTGCAACACACGGAATAGGTGTAATGATACAGCTATAAGAGCCACCGCATACCACAGAGTTTATCGGCCGCCTATTTAAATAATAGCGCTCGCTTGAAATATGTACATGAAGATGTATGGAGGTGCGCACACTACACGAGCTTAATCGCTCCTACCAATAAGTTGTGGTGCAATGGAAAGACTAGCGAGCCCATCTAAATCGGCGGCCGATAAAGTCCGTGGTGTGCGATGGATCTAATCCATTATAAACAAGAAATATTGCCGTTATATTTTCATTTTTATGGGGGAAACTTTCCATTATGGCCGTTCGTTAAAGGTGCGGTGGGCGAAGGGAGAGTGGGCGTGGCACCTCCAACCGACCTTTTTGGAGAGGGCATGAACCGCCATTGACAAAAATGCAACCCCCGACCACCTAGGCCCCCTATGGTTCCCTACGGACCCCTTAGAAAAATGGCCAAAAATCGCAATTTTTACTTGCGTCCACAGTATTTTTGCGGAGAATTCCTTTCTGCGTAGGCGGCCTTCGTCCGCGCTTAGGGATTATAACCCTTATTATGTAAACTTGGGAAAGGATGAGGTAATTAGAATTCCCTTTCGGTATGGTAAACCTGGGGCTGCCGCCCCAGTGATGTCAATTTTGGTTACTGGGTGTTTTATAAAAATGTCTTGTATATAAAAATGTGTATTTAAAAATGTATTGTGCAAATGAATATTTAACATATTTCAAGCGAATAAACGCAAATGAAAATGGTGCTTTTTGGCAATTTTTCCAAGGGGTCCCTAGGGGACCTAGGTGGTCGGGGGTTGCATTTTTGTCAATGGTGGTTCATTCCCTTTCCAAAAAGGTGGGTTAGAGGTGCCACGCCCACTTACCATTCGCCCACCGCCCCTTTAACGAACGGCCATAAAGGAAAGCCAGCCCTTTTTATGATTTTTATTCATGTGATTAGCAGTGGCAAAAATGTATGTATTAAATACGTATATTTATATTTAAAATTAAGTGATCAGTTATGAAACATATAAATCTTTACATGTTCTGTTAAAAAATATCTAAAATAACAAGCGAAAATCCCCAAGTTCTATATCGTAGCAGTGGCCACATTGCGTGTTTGTCCCAGACACGGTTTATGTCAAAAAATTTGAAGTGAAACTACCTTCTAAAAATTATTGTATCATGGGGGTATGTATGTCTGTATGTTTATATAGGTGTACCCATGATACAAAAAACAAGGTAGTTCCATTGTCACTTTTTCGTCGCCACATTAACAAATATATAATAAGTTAAAACAGCCTCCAAAAAATTTACTAAAGACGACCCTGGACTACACAAATCAGTTTTATTGAAAATTTGTTTTTATCTATTTATTTTATCCTTCAATTTTGGGTGTGTCAAAATTGTATGTGAAAACAATATGTGTTGCTAGAAAAATTTTACGGCCCCTGAGTTCCAAAGTAAATTCCATTGCTGTTAAATGGACAAAGACAATATGTATTAAATAACACATCGAAATGTGTAATTTCAGTAATTTGTGTAAATGTGTAATTTCAGAATTACATCAGAATCACGTATCCGATATAGAAAACTACATTGTGAATTAATGAGATGACATGAGGACACTAACATAATTTTAAAATATGTTCACTAAAATTGTATTAATAATAAAATAATGATTTGGCAAGTTGTAATCGAATTTAATGTAAAATTTAAACGTTTTCAAAATAAGATATTGATTAGTTTTAAAAGGTATATATTAATACAACTATTTACTTTATAATCCCAAATTTAGAATATAAAATGTCCCACACCAAATAACTTACAATTGGGTAATGCCGCTTCGAATTTTTCACAATTGAGCAATTGTCAAAAATCTGCTTTTTAATCAAAAAGTTGTTTATTGAAACTACCTTCTTTTTTGTATCATGGTTGTACCTATGTGCAGTAGTCAGACGCATGCTAGGGTGGTGTTGAATATGTTATGGTCTGATTATACATACTTCGCATAACTTCGCACAACTTCGCATAAACTTCAAACTGTAATTTCGTATGTACTTTGTATCTAATTTGTATGTATTCCATTACCCAGAAATTAGCAGAACTTTTAAAAACTTAGCGGTCTGCAGAGTTTAGATTTTGCTTCACATTTTCTTAAGTTACACTTTTAGGGCACTGGTACAAATGGTTGTGCGAAGTTATGCGAGGTATGCATAATCAGACCCTTATTGCAGCATAGGCAAAGCTACCTTACAATTTTTTTTTTGCTTTTTACATGCAATAATTAAAGATAGTTTTTTACCAATTTCGAACATCGAAGGCCCATATCCCGATTTTCGAGGCTAACTTCGAAAAACGGAGAAATAACTTATTTTTTACTTATGACTCGGTCTCTTAAAAAAAGTTGGTTTGGTCCAACACCCAGCCGAGTGCTGTACAGTGTAATAATAACCAATTATCATTTTTTAATAATAACAATTTTTATTGGTCCCCCTTTTGCATTTTGGGGGGTTTTTGTAGGTTTTTGGCGGACCTATAAATTATAGTTGCAATGAAGAAATGGTTAAATCAACAATTGGATATTGTTACTGGGAGTCTTCATCAGATAGAAAAATATTGATTTTTAAGAATTCTATACACTCTAAAAAGTGCATGTAAAACTACTACTGAAAAGTGTTTATTTTTCAACCAGAATCTGTTCAAGTATAGGCACAAGATGTTCAAGATTTGGTTTTGAACATGAGTTGTTTAAAATATACACATGAAATGTTTAAAATTACAAACATTTTGAAAGTAAAAATATATTTTTTACAAATAATAAATACTAAGTGCCAGGGGCGCACGCAGGAATATATTTTTGGGGGCAAGGGTTTATACTTCTAAATATATATCATCAGCAAATACTGAAAATTCGCTCTTTAAAATACATTTATGAAAGTTTTATTTACAGTATGAAATAAATAAATAAACTTTTTAAAGTATCATCAATTGCATTTTATTTACATAAAACTTACAAAGAACTCAGACTACTTAAAACCGGCTTCAAAAAAGGGGAGGTTATCAATTCTTCGGAGTATTTTTACTTCTTTTATTTATTCCACCGCATAACTTTGCACCGCGTGAACCGATTCCAATAATTATTTTTTTTTACCGGAAAGATGGTACCTTAATGGTCGTCTCGTAATTTGCTTTAGATCCGATCATTAAATCATGAAAAAATTAACGGTTAAAGATGCACTCAACTTTCAAAAGTAATACAAAATTTTACAAAAGAATTCTAATATAAATAAATTAAATAACTTCGCTAAATTTTTACACTTTTTTATTCATTTTCGTCGATTTCTGGTTTCTCATTTTTTAATACTTCGAATAACGAAAATTTAACTGAACTTGTATTTTGATCATGTAGCTCATTTTGGTGGAACGAATTCGAAGTTAGCAAATTAAATCTTCGAATGCTTATTAAGTACATATCAGTACGTGAGTATGAGTATTTTTTCTATCAAAATTTCTTATATCATAATAAATTTACCCCCAAAACCCATCCCTTGTGTGCGCTACGTGACAAATTTGATATGTAAAAATAAACAGACAGTGTTTAATTTTGCACACACTAGGAGAGGAAACTGGTTACCTCTCTTTATATGCGTAAATTTAAACGTAAATTTTTTAGAGGAAATTTTAAACATTTTATGTGTAAACTGTGAAAATGTGAACAATAAATGTTTAAAACTCAAAAAACAAATTTGAAATTTGTTCTACGCCACACATATGATAAGTAAAAGTAAGCAAGCAGTGTTTAAATTTGCATTCATTAAGAGAGGAAACTGGTTACCTATCTTAATATGCGCAAATTTAAAAAAAAATTTTTAGAGTGTACCATTTATGCGAAAAGTTGTTTTTCCCCTATATAAAATACATGGAAAACTTTGGGCGCTTTGAGCGACCTCTAAATATTTTTTGAGTTCAAAATAAAAAAATAAGGTTATATTTTTTTGGTATAGAACAACCCTAGGGGGAGGGAGCATAAAAATACCGACTTTACTTTTTCAAATGCATACATATGTACACCAGTGTGGCTTTAAACATTTTGCTAAAAAGCCTTCAAGTTAAAATAAAATCTTCAAAAAAACCATAAAAAGGTCACTGAAACGAATTCATAACGAAGGGAAAGGTTCCGTTTTGCTGGAGAATGGCCTAGTTCTCAAATCGAATACAAATCTATTCCACATTAGTTATCGAAGGTGAGACTCGCAAATATATTAGTTTTCCAATCATTTTCGAATTGTTAACCAAGCCCAATGTTTATTGCATATATGTAATACTCCTATATTGGCAGTAAGAGCTAGTACCGTCCGAAAACACTACAGTACAGATATATCAATAAACACGTACGAAAGAAAAGGAACACATACGTTTATAAATAAACATGTACACAACACATATACAAAAACGGCACTCAAGTACACAATACATTGACAAAAATAGTACTAGACTGTCTCGCTTTGATTTCGGAATGCTTACACATTGAGAAGTTAGCTTACTGCCAATATAGAAGTATTACATATATGGTTTATTGGGAAATATAAAAAGTTGATGAATTCAAAACAGTTTTACTTCACTAGTTGTTTTATGAACAAGTATTTTTATACCCGAGGGCCTTCATCTATATTTCCTCATGGCTTAAATTAATTTTTTCAACTACGCAAAAACTTTGAAAAACTACGAATCCGCTGAAAAGAGTATCTAACTCTATGTCTCGTATGCAAAACTCTATTACAATGTCAGTGAATTGTTAAAAAAGAATTGTAAATTATAGGCAAATTTGATGTTATTAAACTGAAAGTTATTTTCGACATAACTAACACCACACCACAAAAAAACGTTAGCCTTCTTTTTGAATACTTTAAGCTCCATCATATTATCGCAACTAGTACGTAACGACCCGGCGATATGGCCGTAAAACAATTGATATTTTTGTTGTATCAATTCCTTGGGCATATCAACTGTAATTGAAATATGTCAACTATAATTAAATTATTTCCTTCTTACTTTTTACAGTATAGTTTAAGGAAGTTAAAACGTTATGTACACACCTTAAGAAAATCCTAAAGTATTTTGTTTGAATTGAAAATTCAGTACAAATCAATACAAATTTTGAAAAATCAGGACATAAGCGTACTGATTGAAGAAATGAATAAAATCAGTACAAGAGTTGAAAATCAGTACTGTACTGATAAAATCAGTACTGTACTGATAAAATCAGTACGTCTGGCAACCGTAGCACAAGGGTATTGTAACTTTGTTCACATAACGGTTGTTTGTAACAGGCAAAATGAATCGAGATATATATAGACAATGTATACATAAATGATCAGAATGAAAAGAGAAATCGATTAAGCGGAGACTGTCTGTCCGTCCGCCCGTACGTCCGTCCGTCTGTGCACACGATAACTCGAGTAAAAATTGAGATATCTTAACGAAATTTGGTACGTGCACTTCTTTCGGGCGTAGGACGGATGGTATTGAAAATGGGTAAAATCGGACAATAACCACGCCTACCTCCCATATAACGGTAATTTTCTGAAATACGAAAACTGCGATATTTTAGGAACTACTGAAGATAATTCACTCAAAACAGATATTTACAATAATTTTTAGATGAAAAATAAGAATATTGTAAATTTCTGAAAAATGGGCGTAGCCACGGCCGCTTATGGTTACATGGGTATATCTTGGTAACCGCTGCACCAATTTCTTCCAAAGTTGGCACCAGTGTTGTCAGATCAGAGGTTTTCCCCCTAGATTTAGGGGCTTTTGACTGCCCTAGGGGTACATTTAGGGGGACGAGATATTTAGGGGAAAGATTTAGGGGGAAGAAATTGCGTCTAGGGGAAATTCAATACGGATTTTTGGGGGTAATCCGTTGTGTATGTAAATAGTTTCACATACATAAAAGCATATCTTCAAATTCAGGTACCAACGCCAACGCAAAGCTATGGATGAATATGTATGTAAATATGCCATTATGTTTTGATGTCAAATGACAAATAGCAATTGGCAATACTGCCATAGCCGAATGTGGATAGAAGAAAAAAAGTGTTTTTTTTTTTACTTTACCCGTTATTTGCTACATGTATGTATATACATATGTTTATGTCCTAATTTTCAATATGTGCGAGTAAAAAACGGTTCGAAGAGAATTCAATCATATTAAAAAGTATGCCTCCTATGCATTCAAAAAGGTACACTCAACATTACGTGAAAGGATGGGAAAATGAGCCAGAATTCCGAGGTAAGTACTAAACAATTCTGTATTTATGTTTTTCAACTTAAAAGCTGATGTTTTCTTACTAGGCTGGCTCACAGCTTCAGAAGATCCTACGCGCGCATGCTGTTTATTTTGCAAAAACCATTATTCAGCTCACAAAAAGAGCTTACTAGATCATGCAAAAACAGACCAGCACAAGAATGCAGTTAAACTTCAAGATTCGTTAAAAGCAACCCCGAAAATATCTAGCTTTATGAATGTTAAAATCGATGAAAGGCGAAAAAAGCCGAATTGAAACTTGCAGCCTTCATTGCTGAGCATTGTAGTATAAATTCAGTTAATCATATGGGAGAGGTAGTTGCAGATCTGGATCCTTCTTCAGAGACGCTTTCAAAAATTAAACTGCATCGTACAAAATGTACAGGTGAGGTTTACACAGTGTGAACGCAATAATATTTATACCACTCATGTATAAAACATTATATTTGCTTACAGGGCTCATACTGAACATCATCTCGCCTTGTCTTTTAAAAGAATTGCTCACTGACCTTGGCGATGCATTTTATTTGCTTATAATTGACGAAAGCACAATGATTGATGCAACTAAGGTAATGTGCATTATGATACGATATTTCAGCAAATTCCACCGAAAAGTACGCACCAAATTTTACCGGCCAATTGAACTCGAGTGCGAAACGGCGGATTATATGACAACTTCTCTGAAAACTCAATTGAAAAAAGATGGATTGAAATTAGAACGATTGCTCGGTATTGGGGTTGATGGGGCAAATGCTATGGTTGGCGCCTATAACTCTGTTTCAAGCAAACTTAGGGAACAAGTTCCAAATGTAGTAACCGTGAAATGTCTTGCTCATTCGTTGCATTTGTGCGCAGAACATGCATGTGACGTTCTTCCGAAAAATTTAGATTTTTTTGTCAAACAAAGTCACACTTGGTTTTCCAACAGTACGGACAGAAATCTTCAGTACCAAACTTTGTACAAAACAATTTGCGAAAATTGCACTCCTAAAAAAATTGCCAAGTTGTCAGGGACTCGATGGTTAGCACGCTCAAAAGCAATCAACACAATTCTGGATCAATGGGAGGTTTTGGATCTGCATTTTAAACTTCGTAAAACCACCGATCGTGGCGATGCAGGTTTTAAGGCTGAAACATTATCACAGATGTGTAGTTGCACTGAAAATAGATTATATCTAATATTTCTTGCAAGTGCGTTGAAGAAAGTTACGGCTTTGAACACACTTTTTTAGAGCGAATCCGCAGAACCCCTCAAATTATTAAATGATCTCAAAGAACTTTTTTATTCGATTCTGCAGCAGATTGTGGTTCCACTACAATTGGAAAAAGCTGGAAATTTGGGTACATTTAAATTTCAAAATTATTTAATGGGTGCTCATTGTATGAACTTTGGANGATTCTGCAGCAGATTGTGGTTCCACTACAATTGGAAAAAGCTGGAAATTTGGGTACATTTAAATTTCAAAATTATTTGATGGGTGCTGATTGTATGAACTTTGGTTATAGTTTTAATACATTCAGCAAAAACTGTGATCCGAAAAATGTGTCCTATATCAAACGTCGATGCCGAGACTTTTTGATCAAACTGGCTGAAGAGTTACAGCAACGAATTCCTGCCAACATGAAAACGCTCGACAAAATATGCACGTTTTGTCCGGAAATCGCATCTCGTAGAAATAAATGTGACATAACCGACGTTGCTGTTACCTTTAAAAATGT
>NW_016164230.1:0-32613 GCF_001687245.7 Rhagoletis zephyria | reverse complement strand
TTGAGCAAAAAAACTATTGCAAAAAAAGTTGTTGTCATTAAAAAAAAAAATTGTGGCATTCGACACCTTGTTAAAGCTAGTATCCTCTGCTTCGAAGAAGACTAGAAATTTGACGATTTGCCAACTTGCGTAGCATTCCAAACGCGTGCGCAAGGTATCGTACTTCAAAAAGCCTTTTTGCACATTTGACAATTTGACATGGTAGCGACGATACGTTTCACTTATTTATTAAATTTATTGTCATTTTCAAACAGGTGGCAACCCTAATCTAAAATACTTAAACCCTAATCGTTATGATTGAATCATAAAATATAACTTGTTGAATCAATTGCTTCTCAATTTTATACAGGTGGCAACCCGCTTTAAGACTTTGCATCTCTAAATACTGAATTCATACATACATTAGACCCTCCTTAAAAGAATTTTGAAAATAACGTTAGTTTGCAACTTTCTCATTTGACAGCTATGAGCCCAAAAATATCCCATTTAACTTCCCAATAAAATTAATTTTGAATTTCCTCTTCAAAAATAATTTCGAATTAAAGCCTTCTTAATCACCCCACAGTTGAAACCCATATTAAAGTATTTAATTAATCTTTTTAATATAATAGATTTTGAGTTTCTTAACAGCTGGCAACCCTGTTAAAAAATATGTTCGAAATAATTCAATCTCAAACATCACTCATATTTATACCCATATAAAAATATTTCATTCAATTTCTTAATTAAATTGATTTTACTCTTATCCATGGTGCCCATTACCCATTTCTCCGAGGCAAGCAATTTACAAGTACATACATATTTAGTTTAACCAGATACTATTCAAGTAAAATTGTTGGTGATTGAGCTGAAATTATCACATTCGAAAGTAAAAACTTAGGACCAATTGTATCTTGCTGATCGTACAACGAGGTTGGCTAACTCCTTCGCTCTGTAAAATCTGGTTTGGTTAGATTGTAGTTGCTGAGGAGTTCATCTTCACCATACATAGGCCAATAAACTTTCACCGTAAAATCAGTATTCAACTAAGTACTTTGGTTTTACTTTGCGAACTTAGCCAGTGCCAGAAATTTCCAGATTTTATATACCTGAAAGCAGTAAAAATAATATACGGAGCTTTCGTAACATTTGTGAGTAATTATCTATAAACCGTAAAATGGCATATATTTATTGAAACTAATATGTACATACCTACATTGATCCGATGCATCCAACCCTCGTTTCAGTGAAGTGTTAGTCGTGTCATTTAAATTTTATAAACTGTTTGAATTTTTTTCCTTTTGGAACTAATACCCATATATTGTCTCCATGAAAGCGTCTAATACCCACCATTTTTGCTCACTGTGCTATTTAATAACTAGCATCAGATTGTGCACGCTCACATTTACTTGCTCGTCCAAATCAACGGATCATTATAACTCATTTGTTTTTTTTTTGTCTTGCGGTTTTGGCCGACATCACAAGTCAATGCACAACACCTTCTACCTTTCAAGCGCCCTTTTTTGCCGAGCTGCTGCAGCGTGAGTTTACATATGTTCGCAAACACGCACAAAAATCATGTAAAATTATTTGTAGTGGCTTATTAATAAAATCTAATATTTTTTTTTTGTTATTCATTAATAAATAAATTTTCCCTGATTGCAATAATTTCTCAATAAAAATAGATTTCTTACAATTTTGTATAATTGCTCAGTCGCGGAGGAGCGTTTTGTTGCTGTTGCGGTTGCAGCGATTTCCGGCTGCTGTGTGTTAAAACAAGTGACGTCGTCGTCAACTGGTAGTATGTCATTCATCGTTGCTGTTGCTTGTTGTTGTGGTTGTGATGATAATTGATGCAGTCTTTACTGATTTTTTTCTTCATCAATTTTTTGTTTTTTTTTTGTTTGTTTGTTTCTAATTTTTGTAGCAAACGGCAATGTCATTACAACTGCAAAAGCGATTTGATTATTTCATTCACGTTGCTTACAAATATGTATGTAAATGTGCATGTACATATGTATGTATGTATCGTTATGCAGCTTTATAAAATTGTAAAATTAAGCGTGAGAAAATACATTATTGGCATTAAGTTTGTAGCATTGAACTTGTCAGCGTCTGCCTGGCATGCCCTCAGCCCCAACCTCAGCTGAGCTATCGAAGTGACGAGCGTAATTATTTTCGTTCGTTGATCCAATCGCTAAAAAGGTAGCCCCTGCAGCTGAAGTTAAATAATCGTGAGCGCTGGCTGAGATTTTGAAGCGAAAGGGTGGGGCTGAAGCTGTTGGCAGCGTTAGACGGAACTAAGTTAATCAGCTGGGCCGTGAACGACAACGAGTCATCGTCAATTCGTTGCTCGAAGGTGGAAAAATCTATGTAAATTAAAAAAACCAATTGCAAAAATAATTACAACGATACAACTTATCGTTTTTTGTGAACTAATAACTGCTTAAAAATATACCTATAAATACAAGTAGAGATGCAACATTTTTACATGGAAATTTAATACCTCCGGTAAGTACTGTGGGCCTTCGGTTGTCGTTATTTTGTCGAAAGTTCTTTGAGAGAAGAATACTGCAATCAGAAATTTTTATGTTTTTTTTTTTGACTCAAGACGAAAATCCTTACTGATTTAAACAAGGTATTGCTTCGTCAGTAACCAGTTACAGTTCTACCACATTTGACCATCAAAACCATCGTCAGAAACTAAATTAATATTTCGCTTAGAAATATCTGGAAGCAACGAAAGGCAACAGTTGTGAAAAAAACTCGTGTTTGCCTCAATCTCTTAGTTTTGTATCTATAATAAAGCAATAATCAAAAACAGGGAAAATGCATTGGTATCGTTTATTTACACAAGTAGCCCATATACAGTCGAGAATTAATTTTAATTACACAGCTCAAAAAAAAAATCATATACTTTTGACAGAAATACCCTACCCCAAGTCTTTTGGTGTGCTGAATATGAATCTGAAGGCCGTTACGCTCCACCATGTAAGGATTTTTTTCTAATCACAAAAACATGGCGAATATTATGTGACAGGCTAGATAAAATCCTGACGTCAAGGCTCAAAATGGACTCCAGATTCGTGTTCATGGCACCAAAGACATGGGAGTAGGATATTCCTGTCAAAAGCACATAACACTTTTTATTTATTTGGCTGTGGTATCTATCCGTCATATACTCGTAAAAGTCTCAGTATTATTATATTATGCTGCGACTCTTGAAACTCGTTTAAGCTCATTGAAACAGCTAGGACCAAGAAGAGTATAGCACGTTGACGAAAAGCAATTTCCCTTGGTCGATTTCTAAAACATTTAAAGGTTATTTGTAGACAGCACATGCCCGAACAAAATAATATGAAGATTTCAAGAATGGGACTAGCTCCTGCAAAGACACAGATGGAAATCCTGCAAAAAGAATTCTAAATTACAATTAGATGTCGGCGGAACTTTACTTAGCGCTATAGAAAGGCGACACAAGCAGCGTTTTTAATGCAGAAAACCAGAACCAGTGTAAATGCATGAACCTCGCTACATTCCTTCCAACCAGGATGGTATAAGAACAACAAAAAGGTGAAACAACAAGGCTTGGAAGCTTAAACTTACTTAAGGCCAAAAATTAGAATCTCAACGTACTTGGCTTAATATAGGAGGAAAGTAATTTAGTTTTAGTGCCAATGGCCAAGGCATGAGTCTTCATTCCGATGATGCTTAATATGTACTGCTCGGTGAGCAAAGCATCGACTTCAGCATTATACAGGGCCAGAAGTGACCAGATCTTCGGACACCTCTTCTATAATTGTAAAACAGGTAAACCAGGAGCGTGGATTATAAGCAAAAAATTAAACTTGCATGCATAGCAGGTGAAAGTAAAAAGGTAAGGGCCAAAGTTAATTCCTATAGTTCTGCTTTCGCCCGATAAATGGGCAATTTCCGACAAAGCTTACATGTCTAATCACTGCTTGAATCTGGTAAGCATTCGCGGCAAATATACATATTATACAATAGAAGAGCTGGCGGAAACTCTAGATATAGCATTCTATAAGTACACACCAGTCAGTACCCTTAAGATAATATTTCCATAATGATGGACGGAGAAGCAAAAGGAATTCAGGTGCAAACTTGCGAAGAGGTTCGACGAATGTTACAGGTCAAAAGTGTGACAGCCGTACAATTATGAAATAAGACAGCACAAAAAGCGGTGAGCAAACTGAAAACAGAGTTGTGACAATTTTACTGCTCACCTATCGATAAACGTAGATATTCCGCCAGATTGGGCAACATTTTTTCCAAACAACATACCAATCCTACCCTCATTAGAGGAGAGCAGAGCATATGAGTAAATACTGTAGAAGGATCACTACACACCCTAATCTATACTTATTTTCCTGGCTACGATCAGAAGCTAACCGTATTGGCCCAAATAGGCGATACGCAACCCTTCAAGGTGGGCCTGAACTCGAATTTTTTACACTACATATCCTGGGGTACAGACGACATATCAGCGAAAAGCTGCAGAAACTAAAGGAGCCTATGGTATCTTGGCTACAAAGGGTCTACAAAATCAGCATCAACCTGTTCTGCACTCCATATAGCTGAAAAAGATCTCTTTAGGCACTTTCAAGCACGATTATGTTAAGCGCAGTTTGACCAAAACCGCAATACACGAAGTTAAGCGGGTTGTAAAAAAATCAATCCATTACAAGTGGTACACCCATGCTGCCTTCTTAGACGTAAAGAGAGTCTTTAAAAATACTTCGGAGGCAAGGTTCCTGAGCCTTATATAGACTTTTAACTGAGCTGGAAGAAAAGGAACCTATAAAGCTCTTGGAGCTGCAATAAAGTTTTATAACTGGCGTAAGAGTAAGGGGATGGGACACGCATAGATCATGACGGCTATTAAATAGTCAAGGGTTAGGAGTTACTTTTTAAAGGTCTCAAACGAAATTTTGCAGGTTCTTTAAGCTACAGAATGACTGTAGTATTTTTCTAGCCGAACTTTTGGCAATGAAAAAGTCTTCGAAGGTACTGCAGAAAAACAATTGTAGATAATACAGTGGTACGAGTAATGTTGTAATGTTAAATGTAAATATTTGACAATTGTCTGGGCATTCTTTTTTCTATGCGAATTAAATCTCTCTAGTCTTTACTCTACAGGAAACTCAAACGCTATGTGGTTTAATACACCAACTGCGTGAGATTAGCAGCATTGTAATTAAGCAAAGCATCGATCTATAAATATTTAATTAGTTAAGCCAGTGGGGTTTTCCTCAAGCATTTTTATGTATTTTAAATAAGAGACAATTTATAAGCATTTGAATTTCATTCACACGCTATTAGAAATAACGCAATGCATGAATGAATCACTTGTATTAATTTGCAGCCATGAGCAAGTGATACCAATTCCACTAGCAAACCGAAGTCACATAAGCCACCAGCCATNCTTTATTTTGTGCACTCGCCGTACTCATCCCCCGACTTGGTTAATGATTTTACTCGTTCAATTGTCGTTTGGTCTGACCTGAAAGTCAAGATGAAATTGTTTTTTAAAAGCCCTCATTTTTATTGCCACTGATAAGTGATCTAAGAAGTCTCGCTAACTGTGAGGGTTGACAGTTTTAATAGGATCGCTGTTGGAAAAGTGTTTGCTGTGCGAAATACGTAACTAACTACAAACGCATGATTTCAATGGAGGATATTATTGCACAGTGAGAAATATATTTGTCACCAATAATAAAACGAGTAATTCAAAAACAAATGTTGTGCTCGAAGTACACACTATACAGTACTGATTGGCGTCATAGTACAACAAACATAGAGAAAATTGAGAGCGAAAATTACAGCTGAACTTGCAACTTTCACTGGATTTTAACTGCATACGTTTTTACTAGTCACTATTTTTCAGAAAGAAAAACCACCAATGGCATGATACTGGATGCAATACACACTAATAAAAAAAATCTATCTAAGTGCAATTGGCACAATAAACCTATTAAATATAACATAAGAGAGGAAATACTATTTTTTTAGAAAATTACTTCCGAAAATTTCAGTCATAAATTCTAACGGAGAAATCTAAGGAATACATTACATTCATACTTAGAAAATTTAAGCTTTACATTAAATAAATTCCGGAACAAAAAGTTCCAAAAGTGACCGAAAAGCTCCCAAACAGTCAAAGTTTAAAACAGTCCCAAAAAAATTATGATATTTTCCGAAAAGTCACAAAATTCCGGAAAAATCCCGAAAAAGTTCTAAAAAATAAAACGTGAAAAATACCGAAAAGTCTCCCAGAAATTTTAGAAGGCCTGAAAAAAAATCGAAAACTCAGTAGCCTTTCATTATACAATCAATACAGAAAAAGCGTAGCCAGTAATTTTTGTATTTTATAGTTTTTTTTTCAAAATTGAATTTCACTGTACACAGATTCTGGATGGCTTGAGTATAGGTCACACGCGCTAACAGCGAACGCACGGTTTTTTTTTTACTTACACCCTTAACCAACCAACGTACCAACCTGTTACACTGGTGGCAGAAATAATAGACTCGCCTTATTTCTACCAGTTTAGGTTATATTTCTTTAGTTCATTTAATTTTTAATATTTTTTTTTTTATAAAAGTATAGCTAGTTATACAATAAGCAACATATAAATCTATATTTCAAACTTTATGCGAAAGTTATAGAAATTCTAAAAAATGTTCACCAAAATTTAAAACTGTTATTTTTAGAAATTTTTCGAAATTTTTTGGTATGCAGATTTATAGCCCATTCAATTTATATATTTATTTTATATATATATATATTTTTTTTTTGCTGAATCCAAAGAAATATAGTCAAAACTAGTCAAAATAAGGCGAGTCTAGTATTCCTGACACCAGGAGATATATTTTTTGCTCCAAAGTATATTAGGAAAAATGTAAATTATAACTTTATTTTGCTCAAAACAATAAAAATTAAAATTTCTGAAGCTGGAAGGAAATTATATTCTTCAAAGGATAGATTTCGAAAGGTATTTTCGAAAACTAAAATGAAAAACAATTTTTTCGCTATATCTGTTTGCCTCCAATATCTTTTCTTAAAACTAAACCATAATGCTCTACAAAAAAATATTCTAAAACCCAAGGGATTAAAACTACAATATTTTTGTTTTTTTCAATGTAGATATGACTTTTCCTATACCTTAAACTAAGAAACACATACGCCTCGTATATTTCAAGCCACCAAAATGCATTCGTGGCACTAATTCCGCTTTTGTTGTTACTGATACACTCAACAATCACAGCTAATATTGCATTCAATAGCCAGTTGCAGACATAATGCAACAACCACAACAAACTTTCATTGCAAGTGATCTTGCATACATACTACATCTCAATGTGTGAGTTCGGTGTGTGTGTGTTTGTGTGTTAATAAAATTGCCTTAAATCGCATTTGAATAGCTTTGGGCGCATTTATTGTCGCCAAAGCAGCAACAACAAGCTATTAAAAAAAAACAGCGCAAAAAATGTACCCAAAACCTCCTACAGGCAAAATACCATGGTGGTCCAAGTCGAGAGCCAAGAAAAAAAAACGCCACCAGCTGGTCATTCTTCAACACTCGGCTACATACTTAGTTGATGGTCTGCTGCATTAGTTCGCGCTACTCTCTTCATCACTTGTCCGCTGGTCGCATTATTAATAATGCTAAATGTTGCAAATGTTGCGCGGCACATTTGTCAGTGTGGCTTTCCGGCCGCACAGTATTCGTAATACCTATTCCTGCTGCCGTCACTGCGCACAAAATGCTGTTTATGTTTCATAGGTCACAGACAAAATGTTGCCAATAAAATAGACATTTTTTTTTTGTATACTTATTGTAGATTTTCTTTTTCGTAGTTTGCTTATCTTTGATAGCTTACCACATAGTAGTCTTTATCTTTAGTGTGGCATGTTGCACTTTTACTATTCCAGTATGTATGTGTGTATGTGTCGCACGTTACACTCCCGCAAAACTGCTGAAATTATCAGCAAAACACTCTTAGCAGTGACAAAGCTTATGTTGTTGCCGTGTTTATTGCTTTTGTTACTTCCAGCTACNGTTTGAGACTGAAATTAATCAGCTTCACTCAGATATTGCAAGAAAAGTTTCATCTAGAACCCTTATGTAAACATTTCCTCTTGCGTCTTTTAACAAAAATTTTCAGAAATCCTGAGAGATAGATGACAGAAGCACTTATTTTTTGCTATTGCCATATAGAATAATATTATACAACTGATGAATATTTCAATAATCATATAAATTTAAAAATTTCATTATTCAAAAATTTTTTTTTTTTTGTTTACAATTATATTCGTTTACCTGCATTACATTAGTTTTCACTCTGATTTAATTAAAGTGCATCCACAATCTTAAGAACATGCGTTTACCTTGGCCATAAGTCAATTGCTTTCAAATTAGCGCAATAACATTTGTACAATTTATTTAATGGAGAAAATGAATTAAAAAACCAAATTTATGCGAATTAAATGAGCTCAAGCTATAAATACATATGAGTGTGTGTATTTACATTTTTGTATATATTTGCACATACAATAAACAATACACAAATAGACATTTTATGTATACTAGTGTTCGCCCAGCGGCTGAAATTCAGCCACTAAAGTTGAGATGAAATGAATTCAGTTAGGGTAAGGTGAACTAAGGTGAGTTGAGGAGTTGAGGTGAGGAGATTTGAAATGTACTGTGGGGAGTTGAGGTGAATTGCGTTGACCGATATAACATAGCATGACCTGACTTGACATAACATAACATAACATAACACAACATATTTTAACATAACATAACAGAACATAACAGAACATAACCTAAAATATCAAAACATAGCACAACATAACGTAACATTACACAACATTACATAACGTAATATAAAGCTCCATATATATATTTTCTTTTATTTTTATCCTGGGTATAAAGAAAACATGTTTGCCTATTTATATGTAATATTAAATTCGCACATGCATACCGAGGGCTTTTTATGCATCATGCTATGATATACAGGTGTGGTTTAGGCTAAAACTATGTTTTCTCAATTTTAATAAATTCCAGAATTTTTAATAGCTTTCAATTGAAAAATCTGCAACTAACTTTAGAGTCGACTTTATTTCGGTTACGAATATGCCGACAGAAATTGGATACTTTTACAGTGAAATTAGGGATGAGCTTGAAATTTTCTCGTCGGATGCCGAAACACAGAGAAAATCAACCTTCACCAAAAGCTTGATGCTTTCGTCAACAGCAAGAGGCCAGACGGATGTGCTGTTTCTCTGCCACTCCCAATCCTCAAGGATCATATACTCTTTGAATGGGGTATTAAGGTTGTCGGCGTGAATATAATTTAGTAGGCTTGTCTTCTGCCTGAAAATAACAATCTCTTCCGTTCTGACAACGTACAGAACATACTGTTGGGTCCATTACCAGGCAGAAGTATCTCTGCATGATTCCGTAGCCGAGACTATAAACTGTTCTTTCGGAGTAGTCGAGAGTGAAGTACACTTGAAATGCAAGTAGTAGGGGCCTCCGTACAAACCTCGGAGCCGTAGCTGTATCCTTAAAGAAAATAGGGAAATAGTCTTCTCTGCTTCTTAATCACCGCTTTTTATACCAAGAGTGAGTGTGTGCTTTCCAGGCTTACCAAAATATTCAAAAATGTAGTCCAAAAAAGTACTCATCTTCTCTGATAGTTAAAACGCCTTGTGGCTGGCAAAAAACAAAAAAAAATTATGCACTGAAAAATTCGAAATTCGAAAAGGTCTGGGCAATACAAAAAAAAATATGCTTGTTGTACTCTTTCACAGTTTTTTTCAAAAGCCCTACAAGCCCTTTTTATACCCAACACTTACGCTTAGAAAATACTAGCAAAGTTGGGAGTCGGACCCATAGGTAACCCTGTGAGGTATACCTATTGACTGTTCTTAGAATTACTACTCACTTCCCTTGTTCCAAGCTCCTCGTTCTGCGAGTTAAATAGCTGATGCAAGAGTCTAACCAGGAACCTGCATATCCAGAGAGCTGTGATGGCTGAAGTAATTGTCTTAGGGGGAATGTTGTTAAAAGCCCCAGGTATGTCGAGGCGTGCTACTAGTATACGACACCTGAGTGGAAGATCGACCTATCTCGATAGCCACTTCGAAAATGCCCTATCTCAGAAAACGTTTCAAGAACGCCCTATCTGGGAATTTGATTGAAGAATTTGATCTCAGCTGCCGATTCAAAAATGCCTTAGCCCAGCACATTTTCAATATATTTTTATTTGAGATAGGATGTTCATAACCAAATTCTGAGATGAGGTGTTTTCAAACAAATTCTGAAATAGGCGTTCTTCAATCAAATTCTGAAGTTGGGCGTTTTTTTGAAAGTTCTGAGATAGGGCGTTTTCGAATTGGCTGCCGAGATAAGTCGATCTTACACTCAGGTGTCGATATATAATTTAATTTAAAGCGAGCTTTCTACTATGCTGTCGTGCCTAAACAGAAGAGCCGTTTCCGTGGATCTAATTTTTTAGGTCTTAAGACAGAAAGCTTTCATTGATAGGGAGTCTGTTTTGGGCTTTCAATACCCTCTCGAGTGCGTCTAATAGGATTATAATAAAATGATGATAGGTTCGTCCAGATCTATTTTTGCGTTAAAAACCAATTTTTGTGGTTTTCCCCTACATTTCGATTCTGTTGTTCTGTTATACAGTGAATACAACATATTCTAATAAGAGATAAACATCGATAAAATATTAAAATTTGTTTTCAACTCGAACAGAATGCCAGCATAAAAGGAAGTTGCTAACGTCAGTTGTCACAAGTAGCAGATCTCCAATGGTAACCGAATATATACGTTTGCTCCGCTCAGGAGACCGGAAGCCGCGCGATAATACAGCAGAGGAAACGCGTATCCTTTTCAAACTAAAAAAACTCGACATGGACACAGCGCTGATTATTTTGTTTCTTTTGTCTCTGAAATGTCTGCGTGCAACGTTTTCATAATTCAATAAATTCGTGCACGACTACTGCCACTAAAATGGCATAAAATGCGAGTTACTGCACTTACGTACATGCTACATACTTACATACATATACGTACATATATGTACATACTTACATACACATATATGCACAGCTCATTTTATTGAGTTCAAATAAAATATTTTGTTTGTTAGCCAGTTTGGTTTTTGTGTATTTCTGCATTTATTTTCTTCCTTACAATTCCTTTGCTGCATTTCATCAAAAATTTGATTTATCCGCCAACTGAATTGGAGTTGCAAGTGACTGCCACAACTGCCACTGGTTTCCTTTCACGCATTGTACGTACGTGATTTGCGTGCAAGGCACATAAGGTTTAAGGTTTTGTTGTAGGTGGGTGGCTTGGAAATTTGCTTCAATAATTTCTTTTTCGTCTTCTTGCTTTCATATTAAATTTGTTTTATGGCCGCTGCTGCTATAATATTTTCTGTCTTTCATTATTATTTTGTATGTATGTAGGTATGCATATACTTTATAGCTTTGTCAATTGCATTTATGTTAGGCTTTGTGGTAAGCCATGTTTTTTGTTTTTTGTTTTTGCTACTGCATATCCTTTACTTTGCCTTATCTGCCTGTCTGCTGCTTTGATATGCTTCGACACGTTCTTCCTTTGCTGTTCTCTGAATATGTAGTTATGTACTCGTTGGCGTGTATATGTGCAGTTGTTTGTGCGTGCGCTGATATCTTGATTTCATTTGTGATTTGTACTGTGGCACCCACATATGGCTCATGTGGCAAGTGGCACTTGCTGCTTGCCATTTAACTTTCAAAATGCTCGTTTGCGCGCATAAATCACAGCTCCTTGTTGCAGGCAGGTAGCGAGTGTCAGTTGCGGAAAGAATGCGCCTCAAGTGCAGTATTGAATTTGAAATTATTTACATATTTATATACACACCATTTGAAGTATACAAAACGGGTACTCTTATGTGATATTTCACGTGCATTTATTCTGCTGCTGCTGCTTCTGCTGCTCTGACTTGCAGTGAGTTTGATTTTTATTGTCGTTTGTGTTGCAACTTTTATACGCTGCTGTGACATCAATGTTGCATACTAATTTCAGCGCTCTTCCGCTGTTTTATACACTTATTTGCTGAAGTAGTTTACTACTTTCTGTACCTCGTTATATGAAGAGGATTATTTTATAGTCGTATATGTATGTAAGAGCACTTTTGTATGTATGTAGATGAATGCGATAATCTTTATTTGATTGTGAGATTTCCTGAAAAATTATTATTTTATTCAAAATAATGAATTCAGTTCAGCTAAGTGCGTTTCGTTTTCTTCCGCAGGGTAAACAATTATAGGCAGAGAATTTCTTTCGATAACTTTAAATTAGGAAGGCTGTCAAAATCAATAAGGTCGAGACTTTCATAATTAGATGTAACAAGATTGTAAAAAAACAATAACACTG
Organism: Rhagoletis zephyria; assembly: GCF_001687245.7. NCBI lineage: Eukaryota > Metazoa > Arthropoda > Insecta > Diptera > Tephritidae > Rhagoletis > Rhagoletis zephyria. The sequence goes on along the minus strand of NW_016164230.1, from coordinate 20,173 downwards.
TGCAAAAAATTGTTTTGTCCCTGAACGCCATAGTTTTTTTATAGTGTATTGAAGTCTTCGAAATTTGGTTTCAAGTTGATCTAAGTTGTTGAAAAATCTCATGCATTCTTGTCTTTTAGGATCCAGCTATACTCAAATAAGAACAAAAGTCAGGTGAACGTTCTGCAAGAGAACAAAACGAGAATACAATTTTTGAGAATTTAAGGTTAAGAATGAGAGGGGCTCAGGCAAGTTGGGCTGCAAAATCGTTTCAGTGAAAGGCACGATTGTTATTTTGACGCCAGAGAAAACCTATATCGCTTCAACTTCCAGATTAATAGCCATTAATGCAACAGGTTTTCATTGGTTGTGCAAGAAAAGTTCGTGTCTTAAGTCTTTCGTTTATTTAAAATTGCATAATTTCCTTTCAGTTAATTTTTGATCAAATATAATATTCAAACATTGCAAACAAATGCAGCGATGTAAGACAAATTTTGTTCACGTTTTCATTCTTTGCGAATAGTTCCGAGAAGATTGGTTCCTCGTTTGTTCTCTTTCAGAGCGTTCCTGAATCTTAAGTTTCCAAATGGTTCTTCTAGAAAAAGTTCATTCGACTTTTGTTACCCTTTTCTTCTTTGCAGGAACATTCTGGAGAGCTCTGTTCCCATTTAGTTCCCTTAGAAAGTTTTGTTCTCTTTTCTGTTTGGGTTTTAAAGCATTCTTGGGAACTAAACTGTCAGAACGATATTAAGTTTCGATCCCTGCTTTTGACCCCTCTTTCTAGTATCGGACTGAAAACTTTAGACGAGATTAAATCGGCTTATCGAAAACCTCATCTGGTCTATTTCCAATTTGAGTGGAACTGAATGCTGTACTAAACGTCACTGACACAGTGCGTCTGCCCTGAAGCCATACTGGTAGGGACCAATAATTTGAGCCATGAGGGGCTTCAATCTTGCACACACTACCGTAGGTTTGGCCTTAAATGCGGTAATTTGGCATGCAGCGGGTTCTCCCTTCTTGTATTTTGGAAAGATACACTCTAGAGCAATACATTCATCGTACGAAATTTTGCTTAACAGTTGGTGCACGCACCCTGCCAGCTCTTTGTCGCCGGCTTTTAAGAGCTGAGCCATTATTATATCGGCTCCAGGGCTATATTGTTTTCAAACCGCATTATTAGCTGGTCCTTGTACTTTTTCGTCAAAAGTGTTGAGATGTGTTCCGTCCGTATTTCAGGTGTATTCAGGACATCTGTTACCAGATCTCCAGCCCCTTTGTCCAAATCATCTTATTACTGCCCTACTTTCTTAATGAATTTTCGGGTCGTATTTCTGCCCACCAATATCTCATGACATTCGCATTCCCAGTATAGAGTGTCGGGAGTGTTCTTTCTTGGCGTTACTTTGTGACTGAAGCTTCTCGAAGTCAAACTGTCGTCTTACGGATCTGGCGTCGTCGTGCGGACCTCATCAGCTACCAAGCGGGTCGATGTGGGCTCCTCCGATTATAACTACCTGGATCAGCCTACTGAACCAACAATCTTAATGAAATGTTGTCACGTTCTGAGGATCAGGATTACCGGATCTGGATACCGAGCAGTTTGATCAACGTACGTCACACATAGACGTAGTTTTACTACAAATTAAGTAGCGTTGCTTTGTCAAAATTTACAGCACTTTTCATCTTTGTCATTGAAAGAGTTCGATGATATGGTAGCTATGAGATTTTTTGTAAAATTAAGTTCTGGAATAGCTCTTTTTTTGGAGGTAGAATCTTGTATGTTTCAGATTAAGTAGAAGTACAGGGTGCAATTTTCACCCAAAATCAAAATTAATATTTTTCAGAATTAGTATTAAGAATAGTTATCAATTCAACTTAAATTTCCTAAAAGTTATGGAAAAACACAACCTTCCGCTGAAGAATTTGGATTTAATCTGTCAATTCTGTATTGCGATTTTATGCGTTTTCTGAGAAAATGGCTCTTTTTGTAAGTTTTATTTATACTGTCAGTAGTAAATTATTTGGAGGGAAGAACTCAATAAAGAGGAAACAAAAATGCTGTTTAAATTTTTTTTTTGCCAGGCTATTCCTTTTTGAAATTAAAAAAATTTGGCAATGTTTTTTCAAATTAGCCACTCTATGAATTGTTTTTGCCACCAGGTGGAATTTTTTCTTCAATATAAATATTAAAAAAAATCACTCCAACCTTTTTCAATAAAGCCATAAATTAAAAAGTGACCCATTATGAGCCATCGGTCGTCAAGGGTTAAGGTTTTTTATTGTAAAAATCTGGGAAATTAAATTCCAATCAATAAAAAAATGTTCTGTTAAATAATCTACTTGTTTGGCCGTACTAATTTTGGCCATGAAAATAGGCAAAATTACCCACAGTGCACTCAGAATAACTCAATAAATACAAGAAAGGATAATTCGTGAAATCATATATCGCGCTTATTGCTAGAGTACCGCTGGTATTTTTTTAGAGCTGTAGAAATGTTGGCCTTATCGAAAGTCTCACAGAAGTGAAAAAATATTTTTTACAATACTCTTTTTTAAGAAATCATTAATTTTCAAAAATTCGCAACATTCGTTTCATTTTTTGCAATTATCATGTCTTTGTTGTATGACGTTCCTGGCCACCATAGAAGTTGTAGCATTTTCCTGGAAAATTATATCTGTATGTAAGTGAAAACTCAATGCAAACACCAATCAAAGGCAACAGTTTCAACGCGTACGCAATTGCGGGATTGACGCGCACAGGCAATGCATTTATTAGTTCACTGCGAGCCCTTATCCTGCCCTCTACTGATTGCCTCCCTAAATTTGATGTAGGTCACGTCTGGGCAGTGAGTGTGTGGCCTTATTTGTCTACGAACAGCTCCCGCATGCAATGGGTGTTCTACGTACTAACGTAAACAAGCACACTCACAAAACTATTTTGTTGCATGATAGATAGACACACTGCTGGCGCCAGCTATTGAAATCGTATTGAAAACGTAATAGAGAAATGTGTGGCATGGCACTGTGAGTGTTTGACAGCGCTGTGGTTACAAATAAAGACAATAAACAGCGCAAGCAATGAAATTGTCGATGAAGGAGGCAAAAAAGCAAAAAAGCAAAAAAAAACACTCAGTGATTTGTAGGCGGAATACAATGCCAACGGAGACGAAATATAAAAAATACAATTATAATTCTGCGAATTGGAAAATGTTATAAATGAGATATGTGCTGCATATGTATTATTTGGCTACCTAAGCATTTTGTAGAATAAGTATAAGTTGCATAAGCAAGCAGGTTGTTAAAATTCGTATTTGTCATTGTACTTGTTTTTAAAGGGACACACATACATATGCAATTTTTGCTACACAAATTTTTATAATTTTTCACTGCACAGCTTGTCGAGGTTTGCTGCATGAGTCTTTTGTTTGTCGTTTTCATACATACTCGTAATACTAGGTTTTGTCTCATATGAATGCATTGTTTCGTCAATTGTGCAATCGCCCCTAGGCCAAAGCATCAGGGCTGCAAGTGGCGCTCATGCGTGTATCACATTAATTTTCCGCTAACTTTTGGTAGCGCATTACTGCTTAGCGAACTGTGTTTTGTTTTTCTTAATTTGTAAACTTAATTTTGTTGTTTGTTTCTTCAATTGTTTCTGTGATTTGTTTTAGAAATTAATCTAGCCTTGGCAGCAAAATGCGCTGCTGCATACAAAAGTCAAGAAGAATTAAGCCCACAAACTTACATACATGCATACTTAATTGTGAGCGAGGGTATCACGCTGCAGTGCGGCACTGAAAAGGAGAAGAAGTTGAGTACTTTGCTTTAAAAAATAATAAGGTGAGCTAGAACAATAGCAAACTACGTATTAGGCGAACTATGATAACATCTTCTTTTTCTGCAGTAGACGTGATTGTTGGAATACTGCTTTCTCGCTGTCAACCTAGCGGTAATACAGTGTTTGCCAAAAAAAAAATTTTTTGTATGAAATATATTTTATGGAAATTAAGAGGCACTATGTATAAAAAATCGCATCAAACAAATGTCCATAATTTCGATCGATATAGATATTCTCTCTTTTTGGCGCGTTTTCCATTAAACCGCGCCATGTTTCTGGCAGGCTTGGTATTTCTTCTGTAATATTCTACTTCAGCTGCCTAATAGTCGCTGGTTTATTAGCATACATTTTAACTTTTAAATATTCCCATAAAAAAAAATAGAACATGGTTAAATCTGGTATACGAGGTGGTCAAGGGAAATCTAAATTTTGTGCTGTCAAACGTTCGCCAAAAATTTCACGTTGCCTTGCACAGTTTGATTTAAGTAAGGGTACACCTTAAAATATAATTTGAAAATTCTCCGCAAAGTTGTTCTGAAAATTCCCAACTGGCCGGAACGCCGACAAGCTGAGATGGATGGATCATTTACAACACTCTGCCGTACAGCTTCCACATTGTCTTCAGTGCGAATATTTTGATGAGCACCTCTTCCAGAACGGTCGGCCTCTGAATTCCCTTCCTCAAACCGGTCGACCAAGGCCCCAATCATGAAGGCTGTTGAAGCTGATCTTGAAATAAAATATTGGCGACAATTTCGCTGCATCATAAGAAGTGATCGTTGACAACAATAGAAAAATTCGATAATTGTAATACATTGCTGCATACTATAAGTATCCACTACGAATTTCCAAGAATTTAATTATAATCTTCAAAAAGAAAAATACAATTGTATTAAAAAATAAAAAATGTATTCCTTTTTAATATGAGTAGATCTTGTTTGGCCTCCCCTGTAGTTTGTACAATCCTAAATACTTTTAAGTACGCACACGGCCTATTTAGCAGAATTACTGTTCCTGTTATGATATATGATTTTCAGAAAGTACAAGTGGATTTCTGTTTGAATTTGTCCGAAAGGGTATCCAGCTACCCCACAGCAGAACATATTTGATAAGCTTTGATTGTCCGGGCAATGGATAAAAATCAATGTTACGATTTTGCTGCCACACAAATCAGTCATGAGCAAAATGTTATTTTAACCCTTGAGTGCCCAACCGGCTACCCGTGCAACCATCGCCATATTTATATTGTATCAAATAACATTTTTTTTTGCTAAAACTTTTAAATTCCTCCCGGATCCCCATGCTTTGACTGATTTTACATAGCGAAATATATTTAAAATATTTTTAATTTTTTTCAGCGTAGAAAATTTTTTAATTTGAAAAAATTTATTTAGGTACCAACATAGTAAAACGAGAAGAGATGTACTAACAAATAATTTATATCAATAATACTGATTTTTATTTATTTATTAAATTGAGCCTAAACAGATAATAATAAAAATAATATTAACTGTCCGTATTTAAATATCTTTCCTACAGATACTTTAACACTCAGAGAGAGTACTTTCTTTCTGCTTGGTTGACTCTCAGGTGTTATCTATCTCGCCTGTATAGGCCATATTTAGTAGGTTTTGAATGCATATACTGAATTTTTGACGTCTTTCCTCTAAATGGAATTAAACCTCATCGATGGTAATGTTTTAGAAAGGATCAGAAGTAGGCAAAATTTCTGTACTTCTTTTTTTAACAGGACTAAATACTGGGTACAATAGTATTCAGATACCTTTACATAAGGAAATACCACGCACAAAAGTGCTTAGTGTAATTACTGTATATAAAATTAGTTCCGAGAGATCCCAAAAATTCTTAAATAGTCCCGAAAATTCGAATATAATCCCGAAAATACCGAAATAGTTCCAAGTATTCCAAAGTAGTCCCTATACTCCTAAAAAATTCCGAAAATCCCGTATTGTTCCGACATTCTGGAAAATCTTCGAATCCCCGAACCTGTCCCGAAAACCCCGATAAATTCGGCTGTGTGAGAAAATTAAGTAGCAAATCTTCCTCGATTATTATTTTTTTTTTAATTAATACATACCAATGTATTTCCTAGAACTGGTTAAACACTTGAGACCCTCCTATGTGTGAGCTTTAAGCTTATATTTCAGCTATGCCATCTCCAACATTCATAAAATCATTGTCGTATTTTAAGAATATTTTAACAAATATCTCAAATTATGCTCTGTTATTTCTTATATTTTATTTTAACTTATTTTATTCTATTTCATTGTCAAACAATTGTTCTCTTACTTTTACGTAGAGCATTTTCATTTACCTTTACGTACTTTTCCAATGACTGCACAAAGTGAAGGAAAGCAATGAAGCATGTACACAGCATTTGCTATAATTTAATAAATAACGATTGGTTACACGTCTTCGTAGTCGTATTATGCCCATTTTTTTAGTTCGCAATGGAGTCATGCAAAATTATCTATACACGTGCGCATGACAAAATGATTTGAGTGTGACACATGAACGTACATATGTATGTACATCTAATGTATTAACCTATAGAATATTTGAGTGCATGCCTCAATGTGCTGGGTTACTGCTATTTGTTGTACGTCAAGGTCACAAGGCCGACTGCGTTAATACGATTTTAATAATTTGTTATGAAGATTTTTAGAAAATTACAGGAAAAAAAATATGTACACATATAACTGCAATAGTAAGACAATAGAATATTTAAAAGAATAAGAATATGAGCTGATTTTTCGTTGGTATAAATGCGAACTTTGTGTCAAGAATAAAAATTAATAAATCTAACCCTTGTAATACTTAGCTGGCTTATAATTCTAATTGAGGTGGCATCTTTTACCATTGCACAGTGACATAAAAGAGCACAATTTCGGAACAACTTTTTACACTTTCGATTTCAGAACAAATGCATGCATATGCGTCTAGGTATTAATATTTTATTAAAATTAGTTATGCAGTGGTAGATGCACATATTTATTGATAAGTTTCGACAATTTATTTTTTCAAATTAATTTTTTTTTTTATTAAAAAAGATGGCTCATCTAATAACAAAATCTTTATGCTGGATTTCCTCTAGGCATTAAAGGGCAAAAATGACAATTTACAAAGTCGGGCATTAAAAAATAATCGTGTCATTACTTAAAAAAAAATAGTCATTAAGTTCATTTCCACTAGGCATTTCAATACCTAGTGGAAATTCGGTATTACAAAATTAAGTCTTAAAGTTTGTATAAAATTTTTTAAAGATCAAAATATTTTATTGAAAACTTTAAATTTTTTACTTGAAAATTGTAAACAAATTTTGGGTATTCAATTTTGTAGCCCAATTAATTCGAGTGTAAGAAATTGTAGAGTTAAAGATAAACACACTTCTTATGTATTAAAATAGGGAACAACGTCACTCCAAAATTATTGCCCAAAATCAATGGTACGAGTAGCTTGTAGCCACCTCAAACTTGCTACAAAACCGCATAGCCAAAAATTGTGAATAAAAAGTGTGTAATTTTGAAGAAACCTGGTTGATTCCATTTTTATTTTTAATTTGGAAAAAAAAAATGCAGCTTATATCTATATGATTTTTGGTATAGAAATAACTATATTTTTCTGAAAATACGAATTAAAAAATTCGTAAACTTGTAGGTGGATTCAAAAATAGCAGGTTTTATTTTTTTTTGTATGTTTAGAAACATAGTTCAATATACTCCTTCACAGGAAAAATTTGAATTTTTGGTTTTTTGTTTAGCAATGCAACATCTTCTTTTGAGAAGGTATGTACATAAGTATCCTTCGGAAAAACATGGTGGTATCTTCGACGGATTCGCATAATTGCTTCCAATAGCCCTCCTTAAGATTGCTTTTCACTGGTTCCTTACTTCTGTAATATTTGAAGAAAGACTTTCTTAACTGCTTATAAGGCTTCGTAGTTTGATCATTTCTGAGCTCTTTTGCCGTATTTTAAAGTGCTTTGGCAAAGATCGTTCCGCAGGTATTAATAAGCGAACTGTCCTGGCATCTTTAGTATATTCAACCGGAATTGTTGTGTTAATTCCTTAAAAGTATATATGTTTTTTTTCGTTTTGTCCAAATTATTTTACCGTAATTGTTAGCATCTCAATGCTTAAAAAATTACTGACACCACCCTCTTTTTCTTAACGCTAGGACTAAATATTTGGTCAGTTATTTTGCAATTATTACTCATTTTTTTATAATTTTCAACCAGTGTGCAGAATATTCTCAGTTAACTAACATTTTATAAGTTACAAGTGTTTCTTTTTTCATCATACTCGTGGTAATTCCTTTATTTATTTGTTTTTGTCACCGTAAATTGTCTGTGAATTGCTGTGACACAGAAAATGCAATTGTTGTTAGCTCAAGTTGTTGTTGTGTTGCCATTATTTTTATTATTACTATTTTTTCATTGAGCATTGTTAGCTGCAATTTTGCTAGTCGCTGGCAACTCACTTACATACATACATACTCGCAACTACTTAAATAAGTTGAATGAAAATGAAAATGATTATCTGCTCCCCCGCACATGAAAATTCAAGGTCAAAAGCGACAGTAGAAGTTCACAGCGTAGTGCCAAAGGCGGATTGTCTAAGTAACTGCCGTCAGCAGCAGTAGAGCAGCGGTGCGCTTCAGTAATTGTTTGAGGCGCTGCAAATTGAAAAAAAAAGAAAAGATAAAAACCAAATAATAAAACTGAAATAAGTGCAAAGTTTAAGGTATTTACTAACGTACAAGTGTACAGAAAAATAAAAATAATACATACAAACAAACGTAATTATGGACATATATTCGTACATAACTTTATAGCGAAATACTTAAATACGAGTACAATTTTGTATACGTGGCAAGCAGTTAAATGCTGCGCTTCACATTTACTTACTGTAATATATAATACATGAATAGGAGGCACATATGTATGTACATTAGACAGTGTCAAAAAAAAGCGGATATTTTTTTTTGGTTCCATATGAAAATTTCGTTGTCGGTCACAAAAAAAATAATTGTGGCAAAATTTCAGCACTCTGTTTTTTACTTGTTATATTTAATTTTTTTATTTAAAAATAAAGTTGCGCAAATCATTTTTTCCATCAAAATTCTTATTTTTGCCGGCGTTTACTAAAAATTAATATAGGGTGCAGAAACTTAGGCACAACTATTTTTATGTGACCGGCAACTATATTTCTATATTGGGAACGAAGGAAAAAAATAATCGTTTTATTTGTCACAGTCTAATATACATACACACATACATATGGATACATACCCGCGTATAATTTTGTCATTCATTCAAGAACATTTTTTGTGATCTTTTTTTTCAAAAACGTATTTCTAAGGTTATGTGCGATGAAGCTAAGAATTGTATCTGCTTATGGAAAATGAAAATCTTATTATTTTGTTAGTTCATTGAAATTGAAACCTGCCATTGTTTTTGTTTTTGTTGAAAATTGCTGGAGCATTACAATTTAATGATACGCCTGAGAACGAGATCGCATTCGATATGATTATACTGACATATATCAGAAATTAATAGCAAGCAAGTGGCATGCAAACAATTTTATGTATGTACATACACACATAGTGAAGCGCATTTTGGTATTTGATGAATTAAATCAAATCAGAATTAAAAATTCAATAGTGGAAGTAGTTGAAAAGAAGTGTCAGTTCCGGAAAATTAGATACGTCAGTTGTACACCAATAGCTTCAAAAAGTAAACTAAATTGTGTTATTTAAATAGCCACCTAGCTTAGCGCTTATGCCACCGCCAAGGTTAGCGGCTCACCATTTTCTCAGGTAAGCTGACGATTATTTTAGCGCTCTCATCACACAAAACAGCGTCGAAGCTGAGGGAGGAGTACAGAACTTATTTTTAGTAGTAAGATATGTCGATGTGCAAACATAACTTCATACCTAGTAAATCCACCGAAGTGTGAGTACTTACTATTCGCCAAAAATCGAAAAGGGCACGCGAGAAGAAGATTTTCGCAAATCATCCTAATATCGGTTTAAAGCCAGCTTTGATAGCTGCATACTACGCAGCGATGTCTAAACTTGGTATCCCTACGAAACTAATTTTTTAATAAAAATATTGTCGAAGCTTTAACGAAAACAGTTGCGTTGATTTTTAATTTTTGTTTAGGGCAATCTTCATTCTTTTACCTATACATATAAAGTGACTAAAAAAAACACGTTCCTATTACTTTTCTTAAATTATTCTTAATGTTTTTTGAGCTAAATTTTTGTTGTAAATTTTTTGGTAAAAATATTGTTCATGCTGTAACCAAAACTATATAAACTAAAGCTTCGAACTGTATACGATATTCTCGAATTGCACAAAACTCTAAGTTTGAAGAACAGTTACTTCTAAAAAGGTTTTATAAGGCCGTACTCCTGGAATTCGCTATGATAATGGTTTTAACTATAAGGCTCTGCATGTAGACATATTTTTAAAAGCCTCTACTCTTATATTGTTTTCTCTTCTGGTTTATGATTATCGCAAATCGTTTATAAATTTAAACTTTTAGATCTCCATAAATTGTATTCATTCAGAGCGATTAATCAATAGTTTTAGTATTTCGCTAGATAAAAAAGCTTTGTGTTTGCAGTCGCATTTATACCGCTAGTAAAAAGTTTTGACTTGAAAAATATTATGAATCAGTACAAAAAAAAATCACCTTGTGGAAAGCTGTCTGAGTCACTGTATATTTGCAATGTATGTAGATAAATAAGTAAAAATTTGATGCATACACCTTTGCTAAAACTTCTCTGCACCGCCTGTCATATACATACGTATGTATATGTATGCAATTATATATGTAAAAATTTAGGACTTGCGGCTTCGTCCACTCCTCCACTTTCGAAAATTTGAATGTGCGTGCCGAACAAATTGCCTGCGACAAATTATTCACATTGATCACGTTTTAATTGTTAAAGACAATACCTAATACCAGCGATACAATGCCATAAAAGTGCAATTGAAAAATGAAAAAACCAAAAACAAACTGAAATCTAAAGAAAAATACGACTACGAAAAAATTTAGTAAATTAAAAAAACATCGAGTAAAACAACAGCAACAAGAGCAAAAACAATGCCTATACTGTACATTAAGGCAATAAAAAGTGTTGTATGCGCCAGGCGCTGTGGCACGTTTCCGCTGCGACATTTATGGGCAAAAACAAGCAATCGTCCACCGCAGACGCTCTAAAGAATCATGAACTACAACTACATGCAGCTCCAATGTAAAGTAGAATATTTGAACAAGTGAATGCAGCAGATGTGCTTCCACATAGGTGAATGCTAAACTTTTTGGTTGAAGTTATTTTTTTTTTTTTTTTCATTACACATGCAGGCAGTGGTGATAGCGTTGGCGTTGTCATTGGCGTCTACGGTGGCGCCTCTAGGCTGAGCTAATTAGCATTGAAATGCCTCTGGTTTATATGTGGGAAAGCGCCAGCAACAGAGCGAAAGGAGTTAATATTTTTTTTCGAGCGGCCCAAAGGGGAAGGCTAAAGGAAGCCGATGACATTAGGAATAAACAAATAAGGCAATCGGTGTATAAGTTTGAATTTGTACTGGATTTGGTAGCAGAAAGAGTTGTCTAGAAGGAAAATTTTGTGTAGGTACTTTGGGGCACAAATGAAATTCTGGCCATTCGAAAAGGATGATTATGCGAAGAGCTTGAGAAGTAACGTTGAGGTTTAATTATTTAGTTTACTCAACTGCACCCGATATATTAATTGTATTTGTGTGTTCTATTGAAGTAAGATTAGTTTCACAAAGATCAAATAAATGTTTAGTACGCTTTTGTTCAGAGTCGATCGCGGGCGATCAAACTAGAATTTCCAGTTGGCTAAGCCTGACAGATGTCCTGACTGCGGACTAATTAAGTGAATCCACTCCGGTACAATTAAATATCTGGTTGGATGTACATATATAGCCGCAGCTGAAAGAAAGATGACGAAGTAAAATCTTCTCAGCACTTTTTCTTAGCCGACTTGGTTTTGCAAGTCTTAGGTTTCAACATTTAGCCCCGTACTTCATGGTTAATCCTTGCAAACTCCCTGCGGTTGACATCAGCTCCCAGTGAAACTTCAGTTTGAGCACCTACCTACCATATTTCCTAACTACCGAATTGGATTTATGTGCAGTAACTGTTCAAATATATTTGATAGTGTTGCCACATATTTAGGCAATTTTTTTTTAACTGTATTTTGTTAGCTCATTTCTTTTTTATTTTTTCCAAAAAAACCGCTACAAGTATTTAGTATGCATTGCTGACTGTTAAAGATAAGAAAAACTAGCCCAAAAATTTCAGTGAAAATTGTAACTGATCGAGTAAGTGATAAAACGATTTCCCTTTTCTTGCCACAACAAAACCACAACTAGCGAAATCACCAGCAGTGCGTCACATCCGTACACGGAAGCTACAGAGCTATTAACAGCAACACCCAACTGTAACATCCGCTAACAGCAATTGGAGCTATTCGAATCGTCACTGGTGGCGGTCGAGATGCTGCAACGTTGCTACTGTGTTACGCTTGAACTTATTATTGTTGCTCGTGTGTGTGCGTGTGTGTGTGTATCTTTTCCAACCGCTTTTAATTGCGCGACATTAACGTTGCTTCCACTTCTGCTATCCATTTCGAGCGGAATTTGTTCTTCTTTACTAATTTCGTTTCCTAGTTTTTTTTTCTTTTCGCACAACTAATGTTGGGAAAACTCAACGCTTTAGTGCGTTTGATTTTATTTTGGAAGCCATCTCAATCTTGATGTGAAACCTCCGCTGATTACAGTGGGTATTCAAAGTTGGGGGAAATGGACTAATTGAAATGTTAGTTTGATTATTGTTGGCCAGCGATCTGCTACAAATGGGGTAATTATTTAGTCATAAAATAAATAAAAGGGGAAAAAGGCAAGTAAATTTTAAGGAAATAAAATCTTTGGAGCAGCTGTAAATAGTAGTTATCAAGATAAAGATATACAACTGGATAATTACATATGTACACCAAAAAGCTATTGAAGAACGCACACCCAGATATCAATGATTTTCTGCTGAAGTCGATTTCGTTTTCTCTTTCAGCAGGCTGATTTCGATTTTTAAAACTGTTAGAAAAAACGTTAAAGTGTTGCTTACCTTTGTCATAGTTTTTAGCAGATATGAGTACCATACAGTGAAAGTATATTTGGACAAACTAAACGCACATATGCTAGCCTTAAGGATATTTTCTCAAAGAATTCAGAAACAATTATTTCTCTTTTCTACCTGGGAGTTAAACCATTGTGTAAGTAACCTCGTAGAATCATTCGATAAGTAAAAAAATCGCGTTTTTTCTGCCGTGCAGTTTTGAAAATATAGCTAAATATTTTGAAATTTCGATAAATCCGGAGACCATAACAAAAATGGAGTTTGTAATAAAAATAATTCAAAGGGATACTGAAATATCCACAAAAAGTTTTGGGGAAAATCAGACAAGTACTACTGAGACCCAAAAAGTCGCAAATGATTCCAAAAAACCTGCGAAATGTTTTAAAAAATCCCAAAAAAACAGAACAACCCAGAAAAGATTTTTTCAGCTATAGCAAGACGTAGAGAAAAACTTTTGGCTGACACTTCTTTTTTTGGTGTGGATGAATTGAGATCAAGAGAGATTCGGAACCTTTTCATAATCTTAGTATTTATGAGCACAAAGTAGTTTTTAGTGGAAATAAAAACCCCAGCGATGTTACAATGGACCTTGGTTCCAATAGAGCCTGATTCGAACCTAACCTTAAAGAACATATAGACAACCGTAATTGGAATCTCTTCTTCTCAAGATTATGACACACAAAACGTGGGTAAGGCCAACAGAAAAAGAAAGTGGCCCAAGAAATATGAAGTGCTGGAGCGGTAAACGAAGGTCGGCATTCACCTAAAGATGATTATGCGCTCTCAATCATTGGTGCTCAAATAACGCCATCGAAATATGTACTACTAACATATATATACCTACATATGTACAATAACCGCAAGAGCTACCACTCAACGTCACAACAGCAACATAATAAAGCAAAAACAAATTGCACTAATTCTTACATACAAATGCGTATACATACATATAATACACAAATAAACCGAAATGACTTTTGCAAACAGAACTTTACACTAGCATGAAATTGACCAAGTCATAAGAAAAACAGTTCACCCGGCTACCGTTTTACTCATAATTGACCAAAATAAACACACTTCAATGGTGTGGAATAGAAAAAGTACCACTTGAAGCAAAAAAAATTGGTAATTCTAGAATCGCGAGCTTACCGCTAAATAGCAGGAAATTTATGAGTATTTACCAGTTAAAATAAATGCGCAGAAATGTAAAGCACTATTATAGTGAATAAAATTAGATTTATTAAAAAAAAAAAAAATATATTTTAAAAATCACAAACTTCTCGCCACTCAAAGCGCACCAACGTGCCAGTAGCTTAAGTAAACATACTCGTATTTTTAATGGTGGCTTACCCACGAACTAAAAAATTTCGCTTACAGCTGTTTGTTTAGTGTGATTTTTTCCCTCCCCCCCCCTTTCTTGTGGTTTCGCTGTCGCTTTGAAAATGATCTAATTTGTTGAACGTTTTTATTATTATTGCTGCCACTTATCGTCATTTCTGTAATTGAATTCACTTCAGTTTTGCGGTCACTCGAAAGTACCTCTTCTAAGGCGGCAGTCGCAAGCTTTGCCCTCAGTTATTAGTCAACAGTCATATTATTGGCGTCGTCAGGCAATCGTATGGTTGCTGCATGGGTTGGGTTCGCGGAAAATTTGCATACTCATTGCCTGATAAATTTGAACACAAATGTATACCGATATTTGAAAATACTATTAGTTATTCATAAATAAATAAGTGGAGCAAAAAATGAATTTGTGAATACGATTTCGGTAGCGCTATAAATAAGATATGACTGGTTCGGCGCTGCTCACCGCAGCTTAATGACTGGAGTAAGTTTGTGCCTTAAGTCTTCTGATTTAATGCCATTGTGCGCATTCGAATTGTGTTAAGTCACCGGCTGGCTGCTTGTTTACTTTTGTTCTTATAGTTTGGGAATAATTTAAATTTTTGGAATTTTCGGTGTTTTGGTACTTTTTCAAGCATAATCGGAGATTGAGCCATTAAATTTTTGTTTTCAGTTTTTCGTGGAATAATCTTTTATCAATGGNCGCCACCTATCGTCATTTGTGTAATTGAATTCACTTCAGTTTTGCGGTCACTCTAAAGTACCTCTTCTAAGGCGGCAGTCGCAGGCTTTGCCCTCAGTTATTAGTCAACAGCCATATTATTGGCGTCGTCAGGCAATCGTATGGTTGCTGCATGGGTTGGGTTCGCAGAAAATTTGCATACTCATTGCCTGATAAATTCAACACAAATGTATACCGATATTTGAAAATACTATTAGTTATTCATAAATAAATAAGTGGAGCAAAAAATTAATTTGTGAATACGATTTCGGTAGTGCTATAAATAAGATATGACTGTTTCGGCGTTGCTCACCGCAGCTTAATGACTGGAGTAAGTTTGTGCCTTAAGTCTTCTGATTTAATGCCATTGTGCGCATTTGAATTGTGTTAAGTCACCGGCTGGCTGCTTGTTTACTTTTGTTCTTATAGTTTGAGAATAATTTAAATTTTTGGAATTTTCGATGTTTTGGTACTTTTTCAAGCATAATCGGAGATTGAACCATTAAATTTTTGTTTTCAGTTTTTCGTGGAATAATCTTTTATCAATGGAAGCATCCATAATTTTACTGAGCTTGTTGATGAGACCGGCCAGAGGAGTCCTGAATGTCGTTCAATACGAACATCATGGAAGCTGTCACTCTAGTTTAAGCATCATAGCGAAGTCAATAAGCTTCGCGTTTAAATACTCAGGGTTCCTGGAAAAATACGTGCCGATTTTCTTTATAGTTTAATGTAGGTTCATCAGTAGTCTTTTCACATGGTTGTGAATCTGATAGTCACTATCACCCTTTCTCCGCTGATAATTCTAAATCCTTCCGAATTTAAAACCGAAAATATTACAGGTCAAATGAAGGACTTATGAAAATTCACAAATTACACTATAATGCACATGAAGGAATCCGAAAGTAGTAATTTCTAGGAAGTTTAAGGCGTCTTTTGAGGACTGAGTATAGGAAAGCCTTACACCAAACCTGGAGATGAAGTTTGGTAAACTTATGGATCAAAACTTATTAGTGGAAAAACTGGAGCTAGTATATTTGGGCCGAAATTTCCAAGAAGAGATTCATGCATTATGTCGGACAGTCATACAGCCTTTTTACCGCTAAAGACCCACAGAATAATATCAAAACTAGTAAACTACTGATTCAGCACCATAAATGCTCTTGAAAACAAGAACACGGTATTCCTGGGGTGGGTGCCAGGGTATGAGGTCCACGATGGCAATGAACAGGCCTAGCCTAACAAAACATTTGTTTGGGCTCACTAAAGCATATTCAAGGCAGGTCATAAGGAACTGCGTGCGAATGTCCAGATCAAATACAAGCTAAGCGGTTTATCTGTCCATCACAAGAAGCTTTAACAAAATCTCTTCAATCTAGGCAGGAAAGATCTTCAGACTCTCACTGGGTACTTGTTTCTTGCATTATCACCTCAACAAAATGAATATTTAGAAAAGAGCGTCTGTCGTTTCTGTGAGCTAAAAAGAAAAACGCCAGGGTGCGGAGCATCGTCAACAGGTACACTCGAAGCGTCATACGAATTTGCTGCATTTCTCTCATTACATACCTTTCTGGGTTTCGAGGGAAGGCAATATAGTAGAAACTATAACTTATGACTCTCTTACATTCGAGCAGCGTTGGGAGTGATCAAACCCCATCTGATGAACTAGCAAAGCGTACAACGATAGGCATATTTTTATACAACGGAAGCAAATAGCTCCACGCTTCTAGTTGCGTTAAAGTTACTTCTGGACATTCCACCGCAGCTCAGCGCTCTGATACTTTTAAAATTGAAACGAACCTGGCCTTTTCTCACAAACTATCTTTAAGAGGGCTGTGTAGACTACCTGTTTTCCACATATATATATGTATATATACGGATATATATATATATATCGAATTGACACGGCGGCAAAAGTGCACGCGAAAGAGATCTGATATATATATGATTAAAAAAAGCGGTGCACAGTAAGCAGACCCCCTTGCAGAAGCAGCTGTCAAAAAGAGTTTGACTTACCGCCATTACTGCATCGCTCTTACGCTGGGCGCAGCTTGATAAACGAAGAACGTGGAGTAAGCAAAGGTTCTTTAAACCCAACTATTATCGAAATACTATTTAAGAGGGAGCGGAACCAATGGCATCATAGGTTCCATGTTTAGAGCCTCACATAACGCATTCTTCAGATCCCGTAGAGATGAGGAGAGATGGAGTCAATTCAGCACATCCTCTGAGTGTTCAGCACCCAAACATGAACGCCTCAAATTTCAGGGAAGCACTTTACTTTATTCTACTTACTTCGGACACAAGTCTTAGAAAAGGAACTCTATCGTTCGCTGCTCGTGGTGAAAGCTATTTTTAGAGAAAGCAATTGTATATCATTTAGCTCACGTTAGATAAACAGTCGCAAAAATGAAGTGAGCAAAGCACAGATCAGCCATTTGAGAGATCCCACTTCGAATCCTCAGGCGGCGGAATTTTTTTTTTGTAAATTTTGTTTGCTTTTTAATTTAATTTTCCTTTAATTTTTATATGTTATTGTTTTAAAAAGAAAAGTATATATTGTTTTAATTTCATTTAATTTTTAACCGACTTTACCACGTTTGAACAACGTTAACCGATTTCTATAATTCTTTTTTCAAGGGAAAGGTGTTACCTCACAGGTGGTCTCACTCCAATTCGGTTTAAATCCGATTGTTGGATCATGAACAAATTAAAGATAATCTTACATTTTTATATAACAATCGAAGTCGGTATTGTTTTTTGCTTAACAATTACTTGTTAGAAATTTATTTTCTTTTTTAATTTTGTTTTTGTTTTTTGTTTAATCCAATTTTCTTTTCATGTTTAGAAGTTATTGTTTTAGACTATTTATTTTTAATTCCCTTTAATTTTAATAAGCTTATTTTTTTATTTATTTTTCTTTTTTAAATTGAATAGTTTTTATGGCGATAACAATTTCTTTAAATTTTTAGTTTTTTTTTGTTAAAAAAAAGATACAGTTTCTTATTTCATTTAATTTTTAGGATCTTACTTTAGTTTTTTAGTCTTTTAATTGAATTTTTTTTACTTTTTAGATATGGTTTAAAAATACAAATTTTTATATTTTTAAGTAACATTTTCTTCTTTTAATTAAATTTTTTTCTTTTCTAATTTGGTTTTTAGATCTTATTGTTTTATTTTTGCTTTATTTTCATTTTGTTTTTCTCTCTTTTCTAATGTATCTTTGAATATTTCAATTAGTCTTTCGAAGCTTTCAAGACAGTTGTCAGAATTGACAATTGTCTTACGAAAAACTTTTGTCTATCGAAAGTCTGTGGTGAGTTTTAAAGACTGTTGCCAGAATAGCCCTGTTAATCTCTCAACAGCTCAGCTATTCCACTAAAGCTTTAGTCACTGTCTGCACCAGTTTGGCATACCAAATCAGTCAGCGACTGCACTACTTCCTCTACGCATTACACAAGCAACAGCACACATATCTACACACAAAGGCAAACATGCACTTGTAGGAACATTAAAAAATTCTAATAGACTACTGTTCTCGCTAATGTGTCTGCGTTGATTCTAATGTTGGCTATGACCAATACTTATTGCATGAATGACGACGAGTGGCGTCAGCAATCAGACAGCAAATAAAATACAAATTTAAATAAACCACAAACGGTTGAAAACTTAAGATTTCGGAGACGACAAGTGATTTTCTAACAGAAAAGTAATACAAGAAAACTTCTGGTTGAGGTGGATTTTTTTAAAGAATTAAATGCTAATGTGAATAAATCATAATTTATGTTGAAAAAATGCGGGAACATATCTAAATTTATAAGAAGCATAGATAGTTAAGAATAAAAAATTACAAATTATGAAAACATGGCACTTGTTAACCCGTTGCACTAGTAGCTACTCATGCCTATCCATAAGTGTGTTATATTAGTAGCTTTGTGCATTTACGACCTAAGTAGTCTACGTGCGACATATGCCAAGCATTTCTTCAATGGTGCAATGCATTTGTGCGTTTATATATTTACCATTCGTTTTATATGCACTTCAATTCTATTAATTTTATTGCTATAAATATTTGTCGCACAGCTAGCGAGCAGAATACTTTGCGTAGTCAACTAGCTAACCTACCTGCCAGCAGTTAGTGCAGCGCCTTCTTAGCCCAACCCATGCCCGAAGACTTCGCATTCGCGGGCGCTAGCCCAGCGTTGTGTCTCTGCCAGTGTGTCTCCGCTTAATGTCCGTCCAAGTGTCACAACATCCGGTTGCGAGTCGTTACCGTCTGTCAGCAATGGCTGCAACTGCCACATGGACACAAACAAGCACAGAGCGCTTCTACTTGTCCAACAAACTGCTTCGTTCACCTTCTCTCTACCTGTTTGCTCATCATCTTGCATGCTCCATTCATCGAGCGCGTCAATCTGTTCTCAATAAAATGCAACCGAATTAGTATTCTAAGGCAAAACCCCTTTGCACTTACGAACAGACCACTGCCACTGCCACAGCGCTCGGGGTGACATTTGTCGCTATTGTTGTTGTGATTTGTTTATGCGCTGGCACGCATGCGTATTGCTGTCATTAGTTCGAGCCAACAGCTAGTAAAATCGACTTATGTATATATACTTTTATTGCTGCTAGCACTGCTGTTGCGGGTTTTTATGCGCCTTTTCTTTCTATGATTTTGAATTTTTCCGCATCTGCATATAGATACTTATATTTGCCTTTTTTTACTGCACTTACACTTAAATATGTAAGTACTATCAACAAACCTACACACAAACTTATATGCGTTCAACTTTTTTTTAACACTTTTTATTATTCATTCATAAATTTATTGCACTGACAATCAGTTGAGCCTATCAATGTATCTGGGGTAATAATTTCTAATGCGTTGACACGGCCACAAAGGCACGACAAGTGCGGGCAAAGCAATGGTTTTGTTCCTCTTGCTATTGTTCTTGCTGTGTATAACGCCAGTTGCTTTCGAGCAGAAAAAGTGTAGGTTGCTGCAGGAAGGATGTCTGATTTGATTTGGTTTCTTAGTTACACGTTTTTTTTTTTATTCCTTTTATTACGATTTCAAATTCTCAAGTGTACTAACAA
>NW_016164229.1:0-32625 GCF_001687245.7 Rhagoletis zephyria | reverse complement strand
GCCAGCCGACAGTGGCGTGAACCTCTGTGACCTTGCCTCAACCAAAGCGCATGCAGCAAAACGCCTATTTTAATCCTTCCAAACTTTTGAGGCATTAAATGCTGGTTTTCTCTTGAAATATACAAATTAACAAATTTTTACATATATGCATGTATGTACATACGGCTCCATATACTATAACCGCTGCTATTGACATTTGGGGCTTTTCACGGAAGTGTAATGTGTGCAGGCGTGGTAATTAGTTTAGTGTCGAAATTGCATGCAAATTTAATATTTCATATCTCATGAGTGGAGGATGAACATATTTGCATGCATTATATACTTATGTATATGTGAACCTAATTATGACGTTTGTATGTATATGTATTTGTTTGACAATCAAATTCGAAATACTCGTAACGAAATAAAATTATGGTTTCACAGTAATTAGGGTTGCGCATATATGTAGCACGTGCGCTTATCATTTGCACATTATTCAATGCAAAAAAATTTGGTGCGAAAATTTCTCAGCTAATTAAGCAACTCAGCGACACTTGGAGAATATTTCTTTTTTTTTGTGGCGAGCACAACGAATGAGTAAATTAAGCGGCAGTTTTGTTAAATAATTTTCAACAGAAAAGTATGGATTGGATGGATTTTAATTTAAAGATTTTCGAGTTCTTAGTTAGCCAGATAATGATAAAAACACATAGGAGAATTTTTCTGTTTTATCGGCCTTAATATTCAACACTCATTTAAATCTAGTATTTTCGAAAGTTGGGCTGTAAATTTTGGTATAACGTCGTATCTGAGCGCCAACTAATGAAATATCTTAAAGCTATCTTAGTTATAAACAATTTATTTATTTTTTTTTAGAAGAAGAAGAAGAATTTACATGGTGAAGACCAGTAAATTAAGGACTTAAAATTTTACCATGGTAATGTTTGTTTTATTCTCTATAAAAAGTATGTTTTAAAAATGGGTTTATTTTCAAAAACTATTTTTAAAATATTTACGAGTTATTCGAAAAATTGAAATTTTGCCGGTTCCCGATTTTGAAATTAAGAAAAAAAAACGAATAAAACGGTTTTATTTTGCATAGTTTTCATACAGTGAAAATGCTTATGTTGGTGTGAAGTCGCGACCAAAAATTACAATAAATCCATTTATAGTAAAGATAGCTTTTATTTCGGAAAGAGCAAAGCGAAATAAGTTCAAAGTTGTTTTTTAGACTAAAAGTAAAACGCATAAAAGTCAGTCAGTTTGGTCTTATTTTAACATTAAATTATTGCCTTTTTTCGGATTTGATTAGTTTTGGAGTAAAAGCGTAGATCTTTCCATTTTTTTCCTAACACAAAAAAACAAAACATGAATTGGGGCCTCCCTAAACTGAAAAAAGCCTTAAAATCTTCGAAAAACTGACAACATTTATTGGTTGATATCCTTTTGTGTGATATGAAAAAACCTGTTTGTTCGAAAAAAAATTCGGTCTACTCGATATTCAAAAAATCAATATTTCGAAAGATATTAAAAAAAATGCTGGAAATCGGTTTGGAAAAACCAAGTCAATGNAATTGAAGGACGCTAATTTACCCAAAATTGATACACCTCGGCTTACCAACTAGCGGAAGGTTTCGGAAGGGTGAAAAAACATATATTTAATACTTGCGCCGGGTATTTAATGTTCGGCTCCGCCCGAACTTAGACTTTCTTACTTGTTTAGAATTGTCATTAAATAATCGCCAGCTTAACCAAACAAAAATTAAGAACTGACAAGCTCACGAAACCTTAAATATTTTTTGCTTTCTTAAAGATTTAATTTTTGTTGTCAGCAAGCATCAAATTGCTTTCGGATGCCAATTGAAAACACTTTAAAGTCAGTTTCAGCTCAGCAAACAAAGACAACTACAAATATTCTAACCAAATGAAAATCAAATAGCGCTGCCGCAACCGCAACAAGGACAGTGACTTTTCAAGCTCTAAAGTTCGGGTTAAATTTTATTTGTGCCGAAAGAGCGACCGCTGAACGCGAATAAATCATTCACAAATCACAACAATAAATTTGAAGCAAGAAAACAAATTTACAACAACAACCAACAACAGCGAATGCCAACAACAGCAACAATATTATCAGCAACAACGTTTGCTGCCGCAGCAACACAAAAATGTCATTGCAAATGAAAGAGGAGTGAAAGCAACAAATTGCGCAAACAGCACGGCCGCTGCATTGAGGCCACAGCCGCCACAGTTGTAAGCAATAGGACAAGAACAACAACAAATACAATTAGGACAGCAGCAGTGGAAGAAGTATGTATGTGTGCAACAGTGGCAAATGCTATGAACATAAATACCCCATTGGCAGTAACTTAAAAATAAAATTCCACTTTCACTTGCACGCAGCACACTCTCTCAAGCATGTTTAATATTTTATGACACACGCACAAGCAGTAACCGTTCACACACACTGACCTTTATGTATGTGTGGCTGCTGTATGGCCATGCGGCAGCAGCGAAAGTCAACATACACACACTGGCAACGCATCGGTTCACATACTGGCAACGTCAATTCATTGCCTCCGCATTGTTGCAGCACTCGATGCCTATCAGCCGCGATTTTCATGTCAGTCATCATCAGCTTCTAAAGAGCTTCATCACACACACATACACACGCTGGTTTGCCACTGGAAACGAAATGCAGCAGCGCATTTTATCTGCCACCACTCTACGACCCCGATCTTCTTGCCTTCTGCGGCTCCCATGCGTTTTCTCCAGCAATGAAGTGCTATTCCATTCATTCGCCCCAATCGTATTTCTTACACCAAACTGAATTTCTCTAACGTCCTTGACATATTCCAATGCTTTTGGAGGCCGTGCCACTTGCGTTTGCTGGGTCCTCACAGAAGTATGGTGCTGTTGGCCTTCATAAGTATGAAGAAGGCGTACATGTCGTCGAACAGCAGTAATGTAGAAATGTTTATATCGTCTGCATGTTAGGTATTTGCGCTGCAGAGAATTCAACATACTTGTTTGCGAAACTAAATCAGAGCATTAGTGTTTATGAAAAATTCGCATTAAATATTTATATTGGCCGAGATTAAATACAACCGATTCCTATTCGGTGTGTTGGTTTTCTTGCGTTTATTTTCAAGTGCACACAGCTGTGCAAATCAACTCAAGCAGCACAGATTGACTTGCTTTAGAGTCAAGCCACAGTGTTTTGCGTTGTAAAGAAGATTTAAGGTGAAGCGTGCCAGAAAGTGCTTCAAGAATGAGTGGTTCAAAATTGATTTATATGAAGAACTAAATCTGTATTTATATTTTTTTTTCGACAATTTCTTAAGGAAAATCTTTAAGCTCTCGACATCTTGCGAATAATCTCCTTCCGACGACCTGAAAATGTTTGCCGCCAATCAAGAAAAAGGTTTTAAGATTGTTAAAAAAAAATTGTAAAAAATAATTTTAAGCCCGGTTATGCAAGACTTAGACTTGACTTGACTTACCTAGAAACTTATAAACGATTAATCTGCGTTAAAAAAAAAAAATTGTAAACGTTTAATTTGTTTGAGATAAAAATTAAAATTAAAGTAAATGTATTTAAGCTATAAAATTGTGATTGTTTGAAAGTTTGTTTTGCGATTGCCCTATTACATAATAAAATCATAGTAAGGTAAAACTGTTCTCTTAATGCGTCGGCCATGATTTTTTTTTTTTTGAAGTTTGCCAACATTTTAAAATCGTATAAAATTGAGAGTAAAAAAAGGAATTTTTCAAAGTTGTTGTTTCAGATTGAAAATGAGAATGTGTGTGTGAGTTTGTGTGTAAAATTTTAAAATTAAATTGCTTGCAAACGTCAAGAATTTGAAAAATTTCTCTCAGCGGTTCTTCCTTCCTATTTTTTTATTTGGAGGAATTTTATTAAAAATAAGTTAAAAAAAATGTATATGCCAGCATGATTCTCACACGGCTCGAGAAAATGAGAGCGCGAAACAGAACTTGGGCTGTGTGTTTGAAATAAATTCTGAAGTTAGTTCGTGGATTTAGTTATCGGGTGGGATAAAATTTAGGAAACCGAACCCCGACAGATTTTTCTACACTCAGGAGCTGCTGGATGGATTTAGATTAAACTTTGCAAAAAGAAAATAAACAAAACAAATATGAAACCACACAGGCAACGCCTGCATATAATTTATAAAGAAATGAGTTTAAAACAAGTTTTATAACCTCAATTAATTTTGAAGCGGAAAAAAATGTATTGCTGAGTATCGTTGCACTAAAGTTTATCACATGCAATAAGGTTTGAAAAGATCATCAAAAGTAAGCCCTCCGAACCCTGTGTCTACTCTTTTCAACTGATATGTCCGTAAATAGAGTGCGGCAACACTTGCGTAAACAACTACTTGCGGAGCCTAAGCCGCAACCGCGGGCTCATCAGAGTGAACTTAACAGCTGGCTGTAAGTCAGCAGGCTGTTGTGTATGACCATTCAACCCAGCAATTCTGTTTGCCCTAAGCACTCGATTGGAAAAAGGTCAATGCAGAAAATGTCCAATAACGTGAAAAAATACGGTCACAGCACTAATAGGGAAGACAGCGAATGCAACAAGGCAAATGAGCACAAATAAGCTGCAACATGAGTAAATGGAATTGTATCACGCTTTCTATACTCGTTCATTTGTACATTTGTGGCAAGAAAAATGCAAACAATTTTAGTTTTAAGCAGCTGCAGTGAGGGAATTACCCAGGTGGAGATTAAATTATTTTCCTTTAACCATTTTCTCTCCAATAATATCCTCATTCATGCCACATGTGCTAATGCAGCATATGGCTATTTCAGTTTGCTTATCCGCTGAGGTGCGGCTTGAAAATTTTGTGGTTATTGCTGCTGCTGCACAACAAAAGCTGGCCACGGGCAAAAAAGTCACCGCACAAAAGCCAATGCTGCTCATTCGTGGCTGCCGTTTTGTAAGGCTAATGTTATTGTCGCTTGCGGAAACAATGCATTCGCTTTGTTAAGCTTGAGTTTCCACTTTTTACCCAGCTAATGTATTTGCGGCACGCGTAACTGTTGCCAATTTGCAATTTGCCACCTTTGCGTGCACTTAGCTTTTATATTTTTTTTTTGTTTCGTGCATTGTTCGCCTTGTTCTTGACACGTTTTCTACAGCTGTTTTGTTAGTTTCTTGCCAATGCTCTGTTTTTCCCTTTCTTTTTTTCTTTGTTATGTTCTCCTTTTTGTTCTAGATACTTAGTGCCACACTTACTTCGGTTAGTGCCACAATTCGCATTGTTTGTATTTCGAAATTTTTGGTCGCTCTATTATTGCTTGCACTGCTGCGACTGTTTTCATTGCCGCTAAAAAAAAAGCGAACACACAATAATTTTGCAATTTCAGTACTGGAGCGACAAAATATTTCCGCGCTATCTTTAGGGCCACATTGGAGCCGAATTGGTGTCACAGCAGCATAACTGGCGGTGAAGCATGCAATAAGCCAAAGTGTTGAAACAAAAGAGAGCTTTGCGAACAGCAAATAATGAAAGTTCATGCCCCACTTTGGGCTGCGCAAATCAACATTTCCCGCTCACATTTCTACGGAGGATTTCTTGTCTCTAACCTGCTCGATGCGCTTATTTATATATGTGTACTTATGTACATACTTACTTGTGTATACATATGCATATATACATATATGCAGGTCTCGCGCATATTTAACATTATGGCGGCCTGAAGGCAATCTAAGTGCAAATTTCCTACAGAACTCAGAGTTATTTTAAAACAAGAACCCAAAAATGTCGCACCGCACCCATCTAACTACCAACTATTCTTTTTGCACAGCGCATAACTTTCAATGCAATTGTTTTCTTTTTACTGCTAGGCTATCTATCATTTAATTGCTTTTCACTTATTAGGTGTTTCGCAAATTGCGCACTCCGAACTTTGTAATGAATGTTGCCACAAGTGCTTTTTTCAGGGCTTTAATCAGAATTCATATGTATTTTTATAGTTTTTGGTTTGGTAAAGAAAATATATCCAAAGGATGCACGTGCACTGAACGTAGGATGGTAATACGTCACCAATTTAACTACTTTGAACGAAAACTAAAGCAAAATATATAGACCAAAAAATGATAGTGTGCCAAAGGTACAGAAAACAAGAGCAGATTTAAAAGAAAATATTTTAAAACAATTAAAAATATAAACCAAATTTAAAGAGGGAATGCTGTCGAAAAATATTTAAAATACGATATTGAAACTTAAACGATGCAATTACAAGGGATGTTTCCAAAGTTCAGGGAATTTAGTTAAACTTTTTATTATTTTGTTAATTTTCGCTAAAATTACAGTATAGTTTTTCAATATAAACTCAATTTAACTGAATACATTTATCCCAACGATAAACTAACTTTTCTAAGCCGTCCTCAAAGAACTTTTTCCGTATCTCCTCAAACCGTATATTTATGTCAAGTTTTACGTCAGTTAAACTTTCAAATCGAACACCACGTAAGAATTTTTTTAAATCTGGGAACTACTGGATGAAATATTCGTTAGGAATAAGTTGGGTGCGGAAGCAATTCCCGTCGTAAATCGTTCAAAACAACTTCGTTTTTCTTGCAGTGTGTGGTTCTTGCGTTATCCTGTTGCAAAAACGGTCGCTTATGCAACTTTCCAGGCAGGTTTTTCACAAGTGCCTGCCGCGGTGGTCCGTTGAATAATTTCTGATGTTTTCACACCTTCTTTTTACAAAAAGAAAATTACTGCTCTTTGAGATTTTGCTGCGTCTTCCATGATTACAAAAACAGTGCCATGAAAACACGTCCTAAATCAGTCTGAACAATATTGCACTAGATAGTTGCATATATATGTCAATACTTATCTGGAACCTATAACATTGCGTATAAGCTCTGCGTAATTTAATTAGTGCACAATTCCCAGAACTTTGGAAGCATCCCTCGTATATATTAAAAATTAAACAATAAATATTTTGTACGTTTTTGTAAAGCTTTCGAAAGAGCTTAGATTTCTTTTATTGGCTCATGTTTGCGAACTATTAATTTGTTTTTTTTTTTTAAAACATCCCAAATCTAAAATTCCGAAACAATAGAACTCCATAGCCCCTTTGTGTAATTCTGCAAGCGAAAGTTGTATAGTTTACATCGCAGCCCCCGAAGCTGTATTAATTATACCTCCATTGCATTTCGCCATCAAAAAAGGAGCCTTGCTTATTCCAGCTAAGCTCATGTCAGGAGGGGAAGGGGATAAAGAAAACCTCGTATAACTTTCTCCTTCCAGCTTTTTACGGATTTGAGCAAAAATTTATGCTAAACGACATTAACTGGTATCTGGAAAATGGGTCCCAATATTTTCCATTTTAAATCTCATAAATATTAGGGGTATTCTCGAAGTCTGGCACGATGAACGGATTGCACGAAATGCAAAAATACTATTCAATATTTCGAAGAGTACGAGAGCACCCCATTGCAAAGTGGTAGCATGCATGGGTAGCAAGCAGCGAAATTATGTTGCAAATACAATAACAAAAGGCAGAAAAAAAATTAAGTGAGCGAGATGAGAGGAATGAGCGAAATATGTAGCAATTCCAACAACAAAACAACTAGCACAGGGTCGCATATATCTTGCTATGCTATTTTGCAAAATATATACATGGCTTTCGACGTTGCATGTTTTGCAACGATAGGAAATGTTGTTTCGCATGTATTTTGTTGTTGTGTGTTTGCAAGTTATGCAATCCTTGCAATCCGTGCTACGTGCAATGGCTTTGCAAGATTTGGAGAATACCCCTATTTTATAATAGGGGTCTTGCAAAGCTCTTGCACAGTGCACGGATTGCACGGTTTGCAAAGCTTTCCCATAAGAAAAGCGATTTTTACCATGCAATCCATGCAAAAATATACCCCTTTGCTAAAATTTTAAAATCAAAACTTATCGAGATAAGTTCTATGGGTCTAGTAAAAATTGCTCTCTACTTTGAGCTGACCATTTATAGAAACTTGGTATATTAAAAAGTCTCTTTATTTGATTTATTCCATCCTTCCTTGTCTGTATAACATTTTGCTAAATTTGCTAGATTTATACGTTTCCTCATTTCACTAAATCATTTCTTGAAATGTAGTTAAATCTATAACATACATACCGCATACAATCAGGATCGAGTGCCTTAAATGCCTGATCGAGATTTACGTAAAAATGCATATTCATACAACATGGACATCAAGTTCCCTTTGAGTACTACTGGTGCCATTTTTTCTCCAATTACTAGGCATGTATATATTCAAGTCAACTACTCGGTTTGCTATTCCGAGACATTTCTAAACTTTTAACTTTCTGCCACTCGCAGACCACTGTGCACTCAAAATACTATTGCGCCTTATAAAGATGTGATATAAGAACTAAGGGAAATTGAAATTTGTTTTTGGTAAAATCGTATTTAAGATTAAAGTTAGTGAAATGTGTAGCGATTTAACTCTGTTTTAATTGGAAATACGAATATGTTTGCAAGATGTATCGAAAGATAATGATTTGAGTACAAATAAGTAATTGGTCGTATGTCCTATGGACCAAATAGGTACCTATTTTTACTCACATCATTTAACTTTCGATCCAACTTGCAAACATACACTATTTCCAATTAAAACACAGTTAAATCGCTACACATTTCACTAGCTTAAATCTCAAATATGAATTTAGCTAAAACAAATTTCACTTGCCCTTAGTTCTTAATCCCCCAACAAAGTCTGCTTCAGTTCGAGTAATCGTTATTTAATCTGCTAATCCTGGGAATTGCTACCAACTTTTTATCAAACACAACATTCAAAAGTGTTAACCTTTTTCCCTTGTTCTTTGAGAAGCTTATGTCCAATAACAACATTTTAATTCAATTACATATTTTTTTTTTGTTCAAAGCAAACGACTTTTCTAGTGGGTGATGAAAATGCAAAAAGGGAAATTTGCATTGATTTTTGCTACAGACAGCAGCTAGCAATACACACACACACATTCACAAAAGCACTGTAGCTGACATGCAATGGAAAAAGTGCAGACGCCAGCGATAAGCACACGTGGCACACTTCAATTTGCAGCATCCACAAAATGACACATGCATACACAGTACATACATACATATGTACATGGTAGCACACAAAAGGCAATATGTTCGTGTTGCTGCTGCAAATACAACAATAAATTCAAAAATAGTTACAGCGAATGAAGCAAACTTTGCTGACAATACCTCAGCAATCTCTAGCTTACAACTGCACATGCCTGCATGCCACTAACCCATGTACTATGTAGTATGTATGCAAATCCACTAATACCCCGCAGAAAAATAGACAAGTTCCATACTAACTCGCTCTTGATAGTTGCGAATATTTTTCTGTTAAACTTCTCAACATTTTGCACAAGTAGAATGCCTGCCTGGCCTGTCGCTCAGTATGACTTTTCCTAACAAAATCGAATTCAACTCCGTTTTAAGTCTATGCTAGCAAAGAGAAAGTGGTCCACTTTTGCTTCTTACTAACTTATTCACCAGTTCAAATTTTCTCGACCGGCTTATACAAAACGCTATCACATGTGTATGTATCATACATACATATGCCCACTATGCTGCAACCAAACAATGCCACACATATTGCCACTACACCGGCTGTCAGCCACACTTCCACACACATGTACCACCTCATATCCGATGCAGGTGTGTGCAAGTGTTGTTGCTTAGATTGTTATGCCAAGCTAGCACTTTGATGGCCCAGGGATTGACTTTTTTGTGCAGCCTCTGTTCTATTATACTTTTACTGGTCTTTTACTTGCACTTTTCACTTTTTGTTTGTAAATGATAGTCCACAGCTGCTTTAAACTATAAATAGATTCTGGTCAACAAATGAGAATGTACGAGTAATGGAAGGTATTTGGCGGGGGCGAGAAGAGCTTGGTGCTGGCAGCCAGAGGACATTGAAGAACAATTTAAAGTGACTAGGTTTATTTATTTTTGCATTCGACATATCGGAGTTCTATGAAGGATGGCGTTTAAATAAGTGTTTTATGTGAAATATTATTTTTATTTATGTTATAATTGCAATTTGCTACCCAATTAAATCCCATGCATTAATTTTTGTTTACAAAATCTGTGTTTTACTCGATAAAATTAAATGCTAAAATAGTTATGTATAAGTATAAATGGTATTTCTATAAGACGTATGCGGTAAAGAGAAGGCTAAGGAAGAAATAAGTAAGTAAGGCTGGGAGTAATAAAAAGGAAAGGCGATGTTCTTCACAGCAGATCAAATTTAAGTCAAAGTTATTTAGCTTTTTTTTGCATCTCATTTATTTTTTGCGAAGTAAGGAAAAGGTTTCTTCTTTTTCTTCAGTTTTCAAATTGGAATTATGCTTAGAACCAAGGAATTTTGAGCAGCTAAATAGTAGCAGTAAAGTAGTTGATTTTATTTTATTTTCAAATTATTCGGTTTCTAAACTGTCTAATGTGGATAATTTTTTGACAAAAGCTCTTAACTGCCAAATTTATTTGCATGTGAATCTTCAAAAAAGCGATTGAGCAACACCCTTTGGAACGTTTGCTTAACTCAGCAGCATAAACACTGATAAATGGGTTCCTGCAAAGGATGTATTGATGCTTCTGGAATAAAACCAATTTACAAAGAAAAAATGTCGCGCAAAACTATTTTTAAATGAATGTATGAATAACACTCCACCCAACAACATTAGTCAGGTAGATAGACTCGATCTTCTATATAATTTCGTATGCTGTTGATTTAAAATCGTCATTCGCTTATAGGAGGTCAATATTGGTGACAAGCTAAATTAAAAAGTGTATGAAAAATTTCGAGTTTCGACACCAGGATGATAGCGTAAATAAAAACGCTTCGAATGACTAAAGTGTTTATCATATCTCATTCTGGCGGCTACTGTTGCAACATCTCACACTTGCAGAAGTTCAATATCTAAATACATTCATATATGCCTACCTAGGCATTCGTAAAGTTTTATGTAAAAACGTAAATGGTACGAAAATGAAGAAAAGAGATCCCAATTCAATTTTATTTATTTTTTTTTTTGCCTCAATCAGATATCAAATGCAAGATGACAGCACAGTTGGCTATGCAACAATAAAGTAAGAATTTTTCAAAGCATCACAGGCTTCACACATGCATATATATGTATGTATTTAGGTTTGCTGGCATGTAGTAGTAATACGTATGGGCGAATATTTCAGGGAAAATGTAGAACCAGGAAATACATCACACTTCTTCATACACGTATTAAAATATGGATGTATGCAAGCATATCAACATACATATATATATATCCTTGTGATCAGCTGATTAAGTGAAGTGACATTTTGACTAGTTTTGGCCATTTTTCTTTTGTTTTTTTTAATGTATATATTTTGGTTTTATAAAATACTATCACTTAACCTAACCAGCGCCACATAAATCCACATTTCAAATATCGTACAAAAATTATGAAAACTAAACCAACTTTGGAAAAAAAAATTTGGGTATACAGTTTTGTAGCTCATTAAATTTTAGTAGGTTGAAGTGCAAATTTCAAGATGCTTCCATATAAAATATATAAACAAAAGAAATATAGCCAAAACTAGTCAAAATGTCACTTGACTTAGTCAGATGATCCCAAGTGTTTATGTACATATGCACATATACCTAAATGAATAGATGATTGTGTGGATCTAATTTTTATACCTTTCATGAGCATGAAATGGTATTACAACTTTGGTCCGATGTTTGTAAGTACCAGAACAAAAAGAGATAGACCCATTAAAATGTATACTTATATGATCAGAACGTCGAGCTGAGTTGATTTAACCATGTCCGTCTGTCCGTCTGTCCGTCTGTCTGTCTGTTTGTATGCAATCTAGTCTCTCAGTTTTCGAGATATCCGTATCAAATTTGGTAGGTGGGTGTATTTTTATAATGTATTAATCATTTGTCGGAACCGGAAGAATCTGACCACTATAACATATAGCTCCCATACAACTGATTGTTCAGATATGAGATTTTTCGTTATAACTTCTCCATTTATGCAGCTACGAACATGAAATTTTGCAGTACTTGCACCCATTATTAACAGAATACTAACAGTGAAAATTACAAAGATCGGGTCACTATAACCTATAGCCCCCATACAACTGATTGTTCAGATATAAAATTTTTCGTTATAACTCCTCCATTTATATCGCTAGGAACATGAAATTCCGCACTGTTTTCAATAATTATCAACAGAAAACTTACAGTGAAAATAAAAAAGATCGGGTCACTATAACCTGCAGACCCCATACAACTGATTGTTCAGATATGAGGTCTTTTATCATAACTCCTCCATTTATGCAGCTAAGAACATGAAATTTCGCACCACTTTCACTCATTATTTACAGAATACTTACAGTGAAAATAACAAGGATCGGATGACTACAACATATATCTTCCATACATCTGATTGTTCAGATATGGGATTTTACGGTAAAACTCCTTTATTTGAACAGCTAAAACCGATAAATTTCGTAAGATATTTTATAAATAATAATACAAAGTCTACTGAGAAAATCATCAAAATCTATGCTGTATAAGCTTTATCTCCTATAGCACTGATTGTTAAGATACCAGTATTTGCCATATATCTCCTTTATGTAGGAAACTAAACCCAATAAATTGTGTTACCGGTTTACATACCGATCACATAGCAGTGAAAATCACTTAGATTGGTGCCATATAAAGTATATCTTCCATACCTCTGATTGTTTAGATGCGATTTTTTATATAAGTATGTAACTCCTCTATCGATGTATGCAGATGTATTCAAAAGCAGTAATCTGTCAAAGTAAAATTTGCATTTGTTCATGAAAGGTATGAAGCCTTCGGCATAGCCGAAGACAGCGCTGCTCTTACTTGTTATTTTACACAAATGCATAAAAAGTGAGAGAGCAGCTACTTTCGTATGCAAAATAAAATCAGCAATCACTTTATCCGCAGCAGTAACAAATCACATAGCTTATGCTTATACAGCCAATATTTCACCTTTACCCCGACAATGCAACTGCAGCACAAAAAAAATACAGAAAAAGTAACAACATACAACTTGCAACTGGCAACAACTCCGACAAATGCTCGTATAAATGTCAACTAATGCGTTTATGTCCTTCAATCGTGATTGCCACTTTCAGGTTGACTTTTGGCTTTGCCACAACCGCTGAGTGAGCTCACCGACACCCCCGCTGCCATCGAGCTGCCACACAATGCGAGAAGCAATGCAAATTCATCCGATTAGGGGCAAAAGAGTGTGGCGGAGGCCAGTGTGTTAGACAGTGGGGTTAATCCATAATGTAGCTAGAAAAGCGTACATAAATCACCACAAATCGCGTTTTGCATGGCTGCAACATTAGCTGCAGTGCTTTAATATTTTTGTTTCTGTTTTATTTGCTTTTTTTTTGTTTTATATGCTTTGGCTTTTGCTGCTTTCATTTGCGTTTAACATGTGCGCTACTTTCTGCTCAGTACTTCCTCATTTAAATGCGAAAAAATGTCAAACAAATGACAAACGTTTAATGATATAAATAAAATGCAATGCGCTTACTGTCACATCCTCTAATTCTTCATCTGCAGAGACACAATAGTTAGTTGAGGGTTTGTTTTATTTAGATTGGCTCACCAAGACCTTTTCACAAACAACAACATATACTACTTGTTTGTTTACTATGTAAATTATAAGAGAAAGAAAACCATGGATGAAGATTATACTTTTAAAAATGGCATAACTTCGGGTTCTTTGGAACTAACACCTTACAATTTTTAGTGAAAGTACACTTTAATATAGCCTACCAAAATCTGTGAGAACTGCTATTTCAAAACCAAAAAGCGTTGGCTAGGGTCTTGGTAAATTAAGGCAACAATATGTAAATATGCAGTTTGTGAAGTTTCAAAATCCAGTTTAATGTATCGAAATTCAACTTAATTGAGAGTTGTTTAATTTTGTCATAGTTCAGTTGAGGAGCACTACTTAAATTTTTTTCGAGATCTATAAATAGCCAACGGGTTTTTATTAGAAGCATTTTCATGGCAGAGTATCTTGGGCGGTTTTTCTACTGTTATGTGTTATCTCATTTCAAGACTGTTGAAGCTTCATCTTGTTGCTCAGAGAAGAGAAGGTTTTCAATTCCCAGAAAGAGATCTTTGCATCCACCTTTGGAAAATTTCGCCTTCACGACGAAATTTGGTTGCGATCCAGGTAGGCGCTCACATTTTTACGGGAAAATGGGGCAGATGTAGAGCTGTAGAGTTTACGAAGGGTTTTCTTGATGTTGGATTTCTCAACACGCCACCTCATTTAATGACAGGATATGAAAAAATATTATTAAAACATCAAATACTAGAAATATTCACAAAATTGTTTTCTCTTCTTCAAACGTATGCTAAACACAAAATCACTGTATAAAATTTTTATTTTCTTTAGTCTAAAGAAACTTGCACTTTCAGACTTTTTTGTATGGCCAATTTCTATCACCATTTCATAACACTTCTATTTACAGCTACTAAGTTAATTGCTGACTTATTGTTTTCAGCTATGCAAACTTTACAATTGCAGTTTTTTTTCAATACTTTTCATTAAATGTCATAAATCAAATGAATCAATTCAGCTTTGTTTCCACAACATGAAACCCATCTCCACAGTCCATTCAGAAACCACAACCATTCAGAAATATGCATACATACATATATTTAGCCGCTCGTGATCCACTTGAGTGGAATAATTTCTTA
Organism: Rhagoletis zephyria; assembly: GCF_001687245.7. Lineage (NCBI taxonomy): Eukaryota > Metazoa > Arthropoda > Insecta > Diptera > Tephritidae > Rhagoletis > Rhagoletis zephyria. The sequence continues at coordinate 17,849 of NW_016164229.1, read as the reverse complement.
TCTTCTACCTAGCAGTGGCATGACAAGCCATGGCAACCAGCTGGAACTTATTAAATCATTTGTTTTGTCAAAAACAACCAAAATTTCCAATGTATGGCACACACAAAGAAGAGTTGTTTATCTTTACGACTAAAAATGTTCAACGTCGGCAAAAAAAACACAAGTTTTCCACTCTTGAGCTTCATACAAATGTCATTATAATTCTTATACGATTAGCCTGCGTGTTGCATCATTGGCCTGTCGGTGCTTAATCATTGCTTTACAAGTTCACCACCCGTTCGAGTGTCTAACTAAAGATGATAAATTGTTGTCGACAGAAGGAAATCGCTGGGTTTACTAATGATAGAGCATTGATTTAGGCTGAGAGGTTAGAGAAACAATTTTTTTTTTCGGTTTTGCTTGTGTTTGTGTATGAATGTAGGAGGTTGGTCCAAAATAAAATTTTTCAGAAGAGAAATATGGGAGTAATACAAGAAAAAATATCTTCAAATTTCCACTGCTAAAACTTTAATAAAAAAGCCAAAAGCCGCGCTTGCATGCCAACTCACAAGTAATGTAGTATTGTAAGTATTTTAGCCACAAATGGTTTTTCAGTCTTAAAGTGCTCTAAAATATATTTATCAACAACATGAATTTTTGGCAATTAATATAATGTTTATCATGAGACCTTCATAATAAAATAATTTTTCCCATTATTGTTAGTGAAATTTTCTAAGATCAATTCCTATTGCTTCATTTGTATATCTTCTAAATATATAGTTATTTTAATATTTACTACATAACTTTTTGCTATACAAAATTAGTCGAAGCATCCAGTTTGCTGAATTGCTTGCAAGGTATTGATGTAAATATTTTTTATTTGGGTATCATTTGTCTAAATAAACTTCTCATGAGTATTTGTGTATATGGGCTTTAGTGCACATCTGCTCGTGTCCCTTAGTGGATATAAATATTGTACTAATATTTAATTTGGTTTACCTAAAATGTGTGCGTGGTTTCCAGTCTGTGGCAAGCACTTTCATAGATTTCATTTGTAAAAATACCTAAATATGCATATGTGTATATATGAATGTACATATGTAGATACTGAAACACACGCCCTTAAATGTGCTTTTACTGCTCTAAATTGCCATATAATGTAATGTTTTACCAGAATAACTAGAAGAAGCCTTTTTGCCTTTTCTACACTAACGCACATAGCTAAACATGTACATACATTAGGGCGGGTCAATTGACCTTTGCAAAACGGCACTTTATTACAAATTTTGCATTTTTGCTGAAATATTTTAAATTTCGCACACAATTTTAAACTCAGATTTGTATGGTGTTTGTTAAAATATAAGCCATATTTTAAATAAAAATTAACAATACATAATTTTCAACATGAAAACGATTGTGAATATTAATTTTTGTGAGTGACTGTAATTTATTTAATAAAATTGCAAAAATGCATGTATTTTGTATAGAATTTCAGTTATATGAAAAAAAAATATTCAAGGAAAGGTAAAAATTTTTTTTTTTTTTTTAATTTAAAACCCTCTGGTGGATTTTTAAGAAAAGGAAAAGTCCAGAAATAGATTTATCATACCAAAACACCTTATTGTATGTTTTTGTTCAAAATATAGCACTTGTTTACGACACTATTTACAACAAAATGCTGAGTAAACGAAATAAATGTTCGCAATTTGGCAAACTCCAAATTTATTTAAGGCCAATAGTTTCTTCAGCAAATTTGCTTAGAATTACACGTAGAATCTTCCTTGCTGCACGCTTATAGTCAAAAAACATCTTCCATACAAATTAACCCGCCCTAACGTACATACATATGTTAATGTGAGAAAACTTATATTATTACACTTTGTCGATTTTGAGCTTCTACTGTTATAATGCCAATATACATATACGTTTGCACATATCTTTAGGTATTTCTACGTTTTTACATTTTTACTTACTACTGTCTGCCTTTTCTTTCTTACCCATTACATTGTTTCATAAATACATAGCATTGGCTTCTACTAATTTCGTCTTTCTTTCGCATTTTATTAGAGGTGTTATTGGCTTTTAAGTTGCCCATTGGGATACTTAAGGGATTTCAATGGCCGTAAATGAGTCTGGTATCCTCATTTAATAGTATGTGTCTAGTAGAGCTATATAAATAAAGACTTTAAATTCTTTACGAAGCATTTCATTGCATTAAGTTAACTTTAAAGAAAACTAAAAATGGAGTCTTAGTGAACAAAGACATTAGCTAAGAATATTGACAAAAGGTGAATGTTGCAGCAGCAACAACGAAAACAGCAATTTGTTTGGATATATCGACCCCTTTGTGCAAAAGTATCGTATGTTAAATTTTTTTGCGAAATTCACTTTTTGATGCAACTATGCTCTCCACCCCATAACGCATCACCTGTTTAAATATTACGGCTTAAATCCCAATAGCTACCCTTTCCAGTAAAAATTTAGTTTTTGTAACATACGATAATTTTGCGCAAAGTGGTCGATATATATTTGGTACGTCTATGTTGGTTTGACTTCATTTATAACAGAAGAAATTACCTAAGATTCAACAATCAGATAAGATAAGAAGTATATAGGGCTATTTAGAATATTCTGGAAATGATCTTGCTGACTATGGTTGGAATCTAACCCAACTAATCTTAATTTTTGAACTTTGAGTGGCCTCATTAACCAAGTAGATAATTATTTAGATTGCAACGGTGCTTCTCAAAGATCTAACAACCTTTGGGAAATATTAACAGGTCATTGTTAAACGCATTATGTATCAATATATAGGGTTCCCTATATGGAGCTACACTTCTAGGGCGTATAAATCAGCTTCTGAAACTTCAATGTTTTGTAAATTTTTTTGGTTCTTGATTTAAAAATATCAGACCATCATAAAAACATGTTACGTTTTAAGAAAAATGTATAACTGTTAAATTTAGCCCCATTTAGCACGGAAAATGGGGAATATTTCACAGGCTAGTGGTATTTTGCTCCGACGGCGGCCAAGGGCAATCTTCATGGCATTGAAATTCTTATATTTTTTAGTTGATATTTTGGTCTCGAGAATGGACCATATGGAAAAGTCTATTGTTGATCATTGTGCGAAGAAATGAAGCTTGGAAGTTTTTTCTAAAATATGCTGGATTTCACGAACTTTGTGCAGTAGGGCCGAGACTCGTTGAAACGTACAATGATTTCTACCAAATTGTGCCCAAGGTGATAAAGTATCGTTTAAAATCTTTTTACGCCCTCTTCAATGCAAAATTCCACTGGACGACATTCTTCGACACTTTTCTTATATTCTGACTGTTTTTTATGATGAATAATATTTTTAAATAAAAAATACAAAAAAAAACCAAATTATAGAATTTGTAAAACTTCGAGTGCCTACCCCTGTATATAAAATGGGCGTTTTGAAAAACACCACTCTGTCTATTCAGAAGTAAGCTACGGATCTATAAAGAAAACTCTGATTCTAAGAAACTATGACTAAAATGAACCGGACCACCGTTCAAGGTATCCATTGAATGCAAGGGGAATGTCACGGCAACGACGCACCGAGAAGTAACAAACAAACCACATTGCTACACCGCTACCATCACATGCACATCTATACGGCCAGCGCGCGCACACATGCAATCGAACAGCAAAAACAAATGAATATTTTTTTTCTCTACACAAGTACACCCATTGGCAGGCAGACAAGCGAAAGCCTAAGGGAAAGGCGCCGGCAGGCGATGTAACAGTTAAAGCGCCCACGCGCCTAAAACCCGGCAATACTACAAAGTTTATTGGCATAAAAAATCAAAACAGCGGAAAACCACAACCACACCGTTAAGCCGGCTAAACGGCGAGGAAAAGAGAGCTAAAAAGTGCGAACTTAAAGTGGTAAACAGTTTTGCTAAAATCGCAGAAAAAGGGCCCCACACAGCAGGTCAGAATAATACAGAGGAGAAGAAGAAGCAGAACAGTTAAGTGTGCAGAGAATGCGTGCAAAAGGCAAGCAATTGAGGAAAAAAGATGAAAACTTCCAAAGAGACGTTTAACTGCAATAACATCTGCAACAAAAACAAAACACTAGAACTATAACAAAACTGTAGCGGCACAACTGCAGCTGTAACTGCAACACCAACAACATAGCCAGCAACAACGGCAACATCGCCCACAAAAAAGCAGCAATACGACGAGCGCCCAGCAAAAAGGATAGGCGCCGACGAGTAATCGAAAAATGTGCAGCCGCCCGAGCAACGGAAAAAAGGTTAAAATGGCGAGTGCTGAGTGCTGAGTGCCGAGTGACGACGGTTCGAGCTAGCGGAAGAAAAGTTGTAGAAAACATAAACAATTTTTATTGCAACTTGAGAACTTCTACCTACAAACACCATTGCATTTCCACCCAGAAAACAAGGGCAAACACCACTTTAAGTGGAGCTTAGTGCAAAGAATACCAGCGAAGTTTGTTTTAAGCGTTTGAGTGCGACAACTGCTGCCAACAGAAGGTCCTTTGCAGCAACGGTAGCGAGGAATAATTGAACAAAATATTACAAAAAATTCAAACAGGCAACGAGCAACAGCCAACAGCCGGCATGGCTGAGAAGGGTCAACGACTGCAGCGAAAATATAAAATCAGTGCGAAGATAATCTTTAGGCAGCTATAAAGGCACGACATTAATTTGAAACTTGTTGCTGTGGTTGTGAATGTAAACGCGAAATATATTTGCCTGCAGCAACAAACGTTTGCAACGTACAAAAGCAAGATGCTTTGCATGGTGAACACCCTAGCTTAACTCGTTCTCGTACTATATCATAACTGGATACTATGTACTTATATATTCACAACTAATTTTAACGGCCAAAACCTAAACTTTAAAGGCGTTTAGAAGATTAATCGAGTCGAAGTTAAGTGAATTAATTCGGTTTATCTATGTAAAGCATTTTACATGGATATGGGCGACAGGTCGTATACGTAACATTGAAGAAGTACGCGTTATCAGGATTTAGATTTGTTTACGGTAATCGCTCATAACTAACCAACTAAAATTGGAAAACGATTTTCAATTAAATTTAATTAAATTCCGTGTGCAGTAAATGCATTTCGTTGTGGCAATAATGAATTTCCCGCTTACCACCGTCACGTGGTCTGCCGCCAGGTGAGTTTGAAATTTTCAATTTTGAACCGTAAAAGCAAATAGAACAGTGCCCATTTGATACAGATACATTTTTAATTAAACCAAATTCGCACACTTTCAGCTATTCAAATGCATAGTAAGCTATTAAGTAAATACAATTTTCAAAGAATTAAATGAAGTGAGTTAAAAGTTAAGTAGTATTGCAAGTCGAAACCAAATGTTTTTGTTCAGCAAGAATACAGATAAAAGTTTACAAAGATGATACTAGATAAATTTTAATTAAGAAACACACTATTGGCAACTGAATGATAATACGATAAGAGAAAGCGACAATAAAAAGGCGAAATTTTTTGGTAGAAACGAAATCACCATAAGTAAAACTCAAATAGGAATATGGTTGCTATTGGTATTGCCCCGGCTTCCGTACATTGTCAAACAAGCGGTGGTTAGAGCAGTGAAAAGTGGAAAAACAATTTTTTTATTTTCCTATCTGGTAGCTATGATTGTTCACTGTCGGAAAGACATTTCAATAAGTCATAAGTTTTCTCATTTGGTGCATAAAATGCAAATGCAGACAAGCAGACGACAGGCACAGCACCGCCAGAGCGACCGCTGTTGACGCCCACGAAGGCAATGGCCGCAGAGAATCATCTAACTGCATGCAGTGTGGCAACGCCAAGAAAGAAAAATGAAGCAACGGAGGCAATGGCACCAACACAGACATCTTTCGATAGCATACTTAATTTGAATTTAGGTTTGGCTGCTGCTTAGGTTCGATTCTACCACAATTTTCCATTCAGCAGCATTGAGATAAAATTTCACATTTATTAGAGATTTGAATGCGCACAGACGGTTGGCGAACCATGTTAATGCTGGTTAAATCCATAAAATCCACCTGGGTCATAAGTACTCATACTGTATCCAATTTTATATATATATTCCAACCATGTGTGCCCATGCACGCCTATGGTGCTGTATATATGTATGTACAAAAAAAAGGTGAATTTACAGATACCAGTAATATAACTGATTTGATGGCTAAGGCTTTACTACACTTTGAGGTAGAGTTGAAAGGGCAAAAGAGGAATGAGAATGCTGTGGAATAGGTGGGCCATGAAAGGTGTGCAATGAAAGTCTAACTAAGCAAAGGTATTTCGTGGCCAATTCGAAATTGGTTTTTGTTTCAAAACCAAACTCTTTTATTAGCAGATCTTCTTCACCTGCAACTAATTCGAGAAAATCATGATTGCCAATGTGAATGAATGTGAAACCGGAAATGATATCAAAAGCAGCAAGCAGCGAGTGAGAATGGAGCAGAAAGGTTAAAACCACATATATACATACCCTTATGTACATATGTGCGTAAGTGTAATATCATCGGATGTAAATACGCCACAACACCAAAAACCAAAATAAAATTTAGATGTGTTTCCTCTGTGCACCCTGCATCACTTGGAGTACTATTATTAAGCGCGTGTATGAACGTTAGGGTGAATCATCAAAAAATGGTTCCAATGGAATATCAATTACAAAATTTAAATATTCAGTCTTATCATGAGTTTCATTTTCCCCGAAATGGTTCACTTTTCACTTTTGGTTTCCATGTATTTCCTATAGGCGGATGAAAAATCTTCGGGTGAATTTTTTTTCGGGTGAAACTCAGCATAAGGCAGAGTATATTTTAACACTTCCACCAAAATATTTCAGAAAAATATTAAAATTTACGTGAACTGAACTGATTGGAAAATACCTCCAAAAATTACATTACATATTCTGATTCCGTTGATAAAATGTTACATTAACATTTTTATGCACACCTGAGGTAATTATTTTTTTTTTTTATATTTTTTAAAACCAATTTTATTTATAAAAACTTGATTTTTGGAGGTATTATCAAATCAGTTCAGTTCACGTAAATTTCAATATTTTTCTGACATTTTTTGGCGGAAGTCTCAAAATACATAACACATAGATTCTATAATTCCGACGAAAAAAACACCCTAATGTACATACATATATACATGTATGCATCAATGTATGCCAGAGGATTTGTGAGTGTTAGTGCGAAATCCGCCTAAGCAGTTTGAGTACTTCGTGCTGCTGAAGATGGCAGAGACGCAGGGCATGCTGATCCCCAATCGAAGGCACCAGCACTCGATTTCTAACCACTTTCAAATCATTCGGGTTTTTCTAGCTGCTCCTGCTTTTGTACACACCAATTTGCACTGAGTTAGCTTTGAATGGCTTTGCTGGTAGTTCAGTGGACGCGACGCCTCTGTGCGCCATTTACGGGCGAATATTGTAACCCGAGGCAAAAGCCGGTAAAGCGGAATAACTAGCAGTTGTGTGCAATATTTATCTGTAAAAAATGCATATATGTATGTATAAAGAGTTGTGAGTTTATTTTTCGAACAGCAGTCGAGTAGCATTGAGCTTCCCATCACAGATAAAGTTTGCGCAAATATTCACTCAGCAAGTGTGAATGCGAGCATTTGTACTTTGAATAAGTTCTTCGTCACTGCCGTAGCCAAAACCGAAATTTATGCAATAGCGTATACAACAGCAATTTAACATCAACTGGGTAAAATATGCAAAGCAAATGAAGCAATTAAAAGTTTGCTAGTTTATATTTATCGCCAGTTGCCTATTTTCATATGAAATACCAAAGAAGAGAGGAAATGATGTCTTCCATTTTACGGCTCTTGGCTTTCAAATGTCATGCCAATAAATATAAGTGCTTCCAGTTTTTAATTTTTTATATTTTTTTTAATTCACACTAAAGCGTAATTAGCGTATTCTAATCCACTGTCTCAAATTAGTTCCCGCCTAAACGCTTTATTATTTTAAACTTCTTTAATCCTTTAAATTCCATAATTGCTTTGCAACTGTTAACTGCGTAAGCGATGTTCACTCTAGGATGCAGCGCCGTCTGCATATGCCGAAAGCGCAAAGGACACTGATGCACAACTTACTGCTTACCGGAATTGCGGCAAAGTGACATTTCTTCATTAAATAAGATAGTATGTATGTATATGCGAATGGGGTATACGGGGCACACACGCCATATTGTCGCACAGTCGCAGTTTGCCTCACTGGCATGCCCACCATTTATTATGCAAATTCCACGCATGAAGCCTTAGGCGTAAAACGAAAACGAATAAAATCCAAAATGACACAATGAGGCACAAAAGTGAAACAGCAACGCCGGCAGAAGAGATTTATGCGATTATACAATGCGAAGCTAACAATTTGAGAATGGTTTGCGCGCAACCGGCAAATCCACGCGGACGCCTTAAATTCGCTTATGCAGAAGTGTAGATAAATGCACCAAAATGAAATTACGTCGCGACGACACAGACCTACGCACACGCCGACCTTTAGTACTTACATATGTATATTTATGCGTTCGTTAAAAATCTCACAAAACGGTTTCTACTGTCAAAATGATAAGGAAGAGTGAATATCCACCCGAGCCACCTTAAAACAAAACTAAGAGCTTGGAAAGCAGCAATGAAATGGGCAATTTTTGTATGAATATCTGAATGAAGGTGTAACGAATAATGTTTTTTGAAACCCAGCTAATGATGAGACAAAGTTTAATTTACCAAATGGGTATTCAGCCTATATGAAAGATAGTAGGATTGGATGCGTTATACATATAAGTTGCTATAGTGCGCACGTTGAATGCAACGCGTGATTGCTTTCTTGTCGCGACATGATTTAGTTTTAGTTCCTGAAACGAGCTTTAAATTAACTTAAACGTGAACAAAACTAAGGGCTCTCTTAGGCATACTTTGCATTGAGATCCAAGAGCATTTTAATTATATTGAGTGGGACTTCAGCGCTAATAAGGCAATCTGACTGTCCGACATAATGCAGATGTTTTTAGATACTATGCCTCTTCTGTGGTAGATGCCCACTGGTACCGACCTTTCACATTTCGGCCCTGATCTATTCGCTCCAGGTTTTCCACGCATTTTATTTTTTTTTTGTTGATAGTTGCATTCAAATGTGCGTCCCAGGTTGCTATCTCAGCCAGAATAACTCCAAGGTATTTTGTTAAATTTTTTTATGAAAAAACATACAAACTATAGCAGGAAAAATTAAAAAAAAAATACTTTTTTTTAATGCACTTTTGAAAGTATATTAAAACCTATTCTTGTACAAAAAAAGCAAGCTACTAACAAAGAACCTCGATGGATAAATAAAAAGCTGCGAATGTTCAATTCAAAATATCTAAGTAATAATTTTTTTTGTAGGAAATATGCGCAGGAAAGAATGTTTTGCCCATACGTTATGTACGAGTATGTTATTTTAAACTTTTTCCCAGTTAAAGGCATTATAAAAATATAGTAAGGTAGAACCGCTGAGAGTCACTTTTAAAATTCTTCACGTTTCCAAACAATTTAATTTTTAAATTTGCTCACAAACTCACACACACATTTTCATTTTCAATCTCAATTTCGAACAATTTCAATTTTTTTTCACTTTTATATGATTTTAAAATGTTGGCAAACTTCAAAAAAAAACATTACCGACAAATTGAAAGAACGGTTCTACCTTGCTATGTTTTTATCATGGTTAAAGGGCTGTTTTAAGTTCTCAAGAGAAACAAAAAATTCATATAAAATGACGCACAAGAAATGAAAAATAAATTTTCTTCAATGAAAATTTCTTAAATCAGTTTGCAGCTCTCAAGAAAAAAATGCTAAATTATGTATTTTTTCAAAAAAATTTACAGAAAAAGCAAAGTAGTTTTCCAACCAACAGAATAACTAAAAATATTTTTTTGATTTTACTTGAGAGCCGCAAACAACCCTTAAAGTTTGAATTTTTTTGCATTCACAATGCAAATTAAAATACAAATATCTTGGTATACAGATTCGTAATCTACGACCTAAAATGTTTATGTGTCCCGGCGTTATTTGTATCATTTTAGCGTTCTTCCATTGTTATCTAAGAGGGATTTGAAAATACTTTCGTTGTGGTTTAATGGTAATGGATGTGACTATTGTCGGTTGTCGTTCATATAATCTATAATAAATCGTTTTGCTGGCGTCGACAGTTTGGCTATAATTCCTAAGTTGCACTGCCAACAAGCGACATTTTGGCACTTGCACACTCATACCCAGGCTCCTTGGCTGAAACATAAAAAACCAAACGCGTGGATATTCGTAATTTTGCGATCTCTGCTACTCTTTTATCGCCTTTTATCGAGAAATATAAAAATAATAACTGTCTAGCATATGCCCACACTTCCGTAACATGTACCTACATAAAACAAGCAATGCAAAGGCAAAGTGGTAGTAGCCGATGGAGGAATAGCTACTATATTGTAAGATTTCTAGGCCTTGCCAAATTGATGGTGATATATGTCTACACAGACGTACAAGTATACGCGAATTGCCTAACTGAATAAATGTCGTTTGCTTTTTCCAGCGCTTTGTGTGGCATTTGTTTCTATTATTTGTATCAGCTCAACAATGTTACAATTTTCCGTATCAAGTAATCATAACCGAACGCGTAAAAGGCTGAATATATAACAAATTATGAAAATTCCTAACATCAAAGTTATTGCAGCAGCTACCCTGCAAAATCTTTGGATCATTTGTACCATATTGGAGTAGATACTCACAAAATGTTCCTCTCTAATGCAGTAGTAGGCTAACTCGATTTATTTGTGGATATGCGTGCAAGGCTCATCTATGTGTACAGAATTCATCTTATCGCTTGCCAGCCTGCTTGTAAACTCTTCGGATAAATGCATGCACGTATAAATGTATGCAAGTGTGTTCTTTTGAGTTTCTGTTCTTCGTCATTCATCATGTGGTAGTCTTATTTACATACATATATATTTACATTGAATATTCCAGTTTTCAATTTTATTTACATTTCATTTCATATTCATAATAAACTTTGCGAGATGGAAATCCGTGAACATCAATGAATCTCTCCATTCAGTGGCAGCTGTGATATATATACATTAGGGCGGGTCATATTTTTTTATTTTTATTATTAGTAGGATTCTACATGTAATTCTAAGAAAGTTTGGCGATAAAACCATGGGCCTAAAATCTATTTGGAATTTTCCAAGCTGCAAAAATAGGATTCAAAGAAAATGTGAAAATATTCACTGTTGCGCCCTCTGTTGGAAGTTTTAAAAAAAAAATAAGTACAGAAATGGATTCCCCATACCAAAAACCCCTTACATAATGTTTTTATATAAAACTTTAACACTTCTTTACGACGCTACAGCCAAATGCTAACTATTTCGCAAACTCCACATTTATTTAGACTCATAGTTTCTTCAGCAAATTCGCTTAGAATTACAAGTAGACTCCTTCGCGCATAGTCGAAAAAATTTCCCACACAAATTGACCCGCCCTAATGTACATACCATACCGCCCAACGTAATGTTGCCACTTCGTTGCTAGTGAGCCCAATACACATACAAAGTCATATTTACAATCATATAAGGTAAACATATCAGTGTCTAAAAGCTTGCGTGTGGATGTGGGTACAGTATGAAAACAACAAAATGCCAATAATATTCATATTCCAATCAATGATGAATGATAAATTGCCAGCATGATATGGCGGCTCCGTATTTCTTCGGGAAAAGAGGTTATAAATTCAATATAGTTGTGTGTATTTTTAATAAAGGGTGATGGAGAAGAGAAATGACTGGCGTGCTGTTTTGGACTCGGCCGAAATCGCTTAGGCGGTTACAGCGCCAAATAAGAAGAAGAAGAAGATGGAGATCTTTGACAGCAATTATTTGGGATTTTTAATATTATTTTTTTTTGCACCCACAAAAGAGTCACTGTTTGGTGTGTTTTTGGGCTGCCGGAGTTATCGGACCGTACTTTTTTTTGAAATTATTATGGTAACGCGGTTAAATTGAACGGTGAACTTTATTGTAATATGATAACAAAGTTCTTATGCCCTGAATTAGATGACATGATTATGGACTGGGGAGGGATAAAGAACCAGTACCGTCCAATTTCGAGGTAGCCTGGCGCTAGTTCGAAATCCAGTTTGATTTACTGCACGGTCTTCCTTGGCCAAATAATCTGGCAGCATAAAATTATTTACTTTACTGCGCTGCTTTTCCATCTTCATTACCTACTTGCTTACTCTCTCACAGCGTGTTATGCTAAGGATTGTGAATAGCTTTTGTTAGTTCTCTTAATCTTTCTTGGGCTGCTTTCTGGCTGTGTGTGTGAGTGTGTTCAAGTTTCTGTTGGAATTCGACAAAAGTCTAGCCATGCGGCTGTTGCTGCTGCGCTTGTATTTGATTTTATTGTGGATAGTAAAATTTGTAAAATTATGGATACTTACAAGCTCTTTAAAATTTGCGTTTATACTGTATGGTATGGTATAAATGTTCTTGCGCAGATTTCTGTGAAAACACGACTAGATGTAAGACATGGCGACTTTATGGTGAAACATAAAAACAGAATACCACCTACATGATCATAAATCTCAAATTTATAGAATAAGGAAGAGATGTTCTAGCATTGTTTGGGTATTTTCCTTTCGTTTATTTAATGTCTATTATTCTTTTGTAAAATTCTAGCTCGATATATAGCAAAAATCATGGAAGTCAAAATTTAAAACTTTGTACAAAAATTAGGAAAATTCGACAAATTTTAATCAAAATGTTAAGCTTTTTAATTCGATTTCTTAGAGACATTCTAAGTGTGAAGTTTTGTAGCCCATTAAATTTTAGTGAATATAACAGAGTGCAAGTTTGAAGTAGCTAGGGCTTACAGTTGTATTTTTCAAATTTTCTTTTTTGTGGTGGATGCTGCCCCTTTTCTCCACACAAAAAAGGAGTTACAGTTGCCAAAATTAACAGTAACACCTTATTTTACTAAAATTTATTGGGCAACAAAACTGCATACTCAAAAATAAATTTGAAAATCTAAATAGAAAGTTTAAAATTTGAATGAATATTTCTAAAATTCACCGAATTTTTACAAGTATATTACAAAGTTTGAAATTTCGATTTACATGGTTTTCTTATTTTCATAAAAAATAACAAACATTTTTCAAGCAAATAAAAATAGCCCACGTTTGCTAAAATATCTCTTCGGTATAAATATTTTCGCCACAGTCAGCGCAAAAAATTTGAATACAAGAATTTTCATCAAACTTTTCAATTTGATTTCTTAGAAAAATTTTGCGATAGCAGCTTTGTAACCAATTTTATAGCAAATTTCTAGTCTTTAAAAATTACCGTTGATTTTTGAGAACTTTTTTTGTTAAGATTCTTGCGTATTTTCTCCCATATATCACATAAACAAAACATATTTTCAAATAAAAAAAAAATGCTCAACACGCTTGACAAAAACCAGAATGGGCTACGAAACTGCATACTAAAAATTTTTCTAAGAAGTCAAATTGAAAAGTTGAAAATTTTGATGAACATTTTTTGATATTTATTCGATTTTACCGAGTTCTACCTATATGGAACTAAAAAAAAATTGCTGCTGCTGGTTTTTGCTGTTGAGTTAACTACTTTTTATAAAAAATATATAAAAAAATTCGTACGGAAAATATAAATAATTAAAGTCATCAAAACGAAACGGTATTCGTATTTGTAGCGCTGACTGTATACATACGTGTATACATGGTTTATAGAAGTAAAGTTTAAATTTTATTTCTGAGCTGTAGATAACATCATAAGCGTAAAAGTTGTACTTATGTTCTCGTAAGACAAGGTTTAGGGTTTCTGCAGCAGGATTTCATTAAGTCTAAGTGCTGCGCTTGTAAGAGATAAGCGTTCTTGCCTACCAGTTAAGTTTTTGTGATGGAAGTTTTTTATAAATCAAAGTTCTTCGATTTTATTCCACTTCCTAATGCTACAGATGTTTGATGATTAGCTGAAGGCACTAGAAAGTAAACAGCTTTTTTATGTTACTACGAATATAATATAAAAAAAAAAAACTATTTAATAGCGTAAATTGTTTGAGCTTGCTGTTTTGCATAATTAATTTATGGTGGCATATTTAAAGTCAGGCTCATGATATGGTATATCACTTCACGTTATCACAATTGCGCATTCCAACCAAATCAAAACCACAATGAAAGCGGCAGTAATCTGGCTAAATCAAAGTCAAATTCCTATATTCAGTGGATAGGAATAGAAATGGTTTGTAGTACCTGATACGAAATTACCTAACCCCGTTGATCGCTGCTGCGGCATCTGAAACAAAATATTATTAAATGATGCATAGATGATCGCGATGCTTTCACAGAGGAAGAGAAAGGCCTACTCTTCGATGGAGAGACCAGGTGGAGAAGAACTTGGCTTCAGTTAGCATTTGCAATTGGCGCCAGTTGGTACAGAAAAGCAACGACTGGTGTACTGTAGTGGACTTGGCCAGCGTCACAGCGGCAGTTCTCTGCTATTTGCAGATATGAATAAGTTACTAATTCACAAAATTGCCTCGAGTAAATTTTTTTATTCGATTTTAAAATTCATTTGTTTAGTTCCACTGCATCACAGCACTCTCCTCCGCAGTCCAACCGCGCTTTTGTAAGCGTGAAAACGTCAAAGGCCCTTTTGAATGCATTTCTGTATTTCGCATTTGATACAGGAACAAAAGCAACAAGTCAAAGCAATATAGGTTTCCTTGTGTAAGTTTTGTTGTTGTTGTGATACTTGTTACAATCCTATAAAAGTTTCTGGCTGCCACATTGGCTTGCATGTACTACAACTGTCGACATGCAAAGGCCTAGTTTTACAACAAGAAATTTCAAATAAACATACAAGCATACATACGAACATATATGCATAGGTATTTACATATATTTTCGGGGGTAGTGAACTTATTAAGCCACTTAAGCACTTATGCATTGAAGGGCCTCGCTCTTGTCTTGTCTTGACTTATCTTACATCCCCGCTCTTCGCTTTGGGTTTTGTTGTTATAAATATTTTAACGTTGACTCAAATGCAGCAGAGCGTACGGCAGTTTCCTAAGTACCTGCATATATGTATGTATGTATATAAGTGCATATGGTATGTAAATAGTAAATTTACTCATAAATAACTGTGTATTGCATTGTTTAACTTTAAATGTAAGTCCGCGTCGCATTTAAAGCTCTAATCGACCTCTTTAAGCAGTCAACCCTTTCGCTTAGTAACAGTTACCGTTTTGAAATATTTTTTAAGCTTCTCTTATGTTTGATGCATTTGCTTTTACTAGCTTTTTACTTTCCAGTACGGTGTATTACTTAAAATACCAGGCAGTGATAAATATCAACTAGCTTAGATCAAAGTTTCCTAATATGCCAACGACCTCGAAACGGAAAAAGGAAAAGATTGATAAATATATAGTTGGTTATACATATTCCTTGGTAATTTATGGAAAATTTTTTTAGTTTGTTTTTCATCTACTCAAATATTTAATTATAATCAAAACCAAGTGTGAAGTCGTTTCAATTTGAAATATGTAGTTTTTGCTCCGAAGCGATCAATATTTTATGAGTGGTATATTTTTTCTTCTCTAATGGCGATGAAATTTCTAGGAACGTATATTTATCAAAAAATAAAAATAACAAATAAAATGTACTTCCAACAGATTGTGGGCAATTTCCATACAAAAATGTTTTTGGCCGTTTTCGGTAATTTTTGTATTTTTTTTTTGTATGAAAGCGGTACTAAATATTTGACGGATCGCAAAAATAATGTAAAATTCGGATTCTCCGCCGCAAAAAACGCGTCAATAGGTATTTTCAGAGCAATCGAAAATCGTAAAATTTCGCTCAAAAACGGGTCCCGCCTACAAACTTGAATTTGATATTACTCGATTAAAGGACCAAACCTAAAAAAAATACTATCACCACTAAATTCAGCGTACCTAAATTGACTTTACCGACTTGTTCAAAATTAAAAGTTTCATTTTCGTGCACGTTGACATCCGTCGAAGGACTGTATTTACTTTCACTTAAAGAAACTTTGAAAGGTAAGTTACCTCGATTTTTGAATTCTACATGAACTCAAAGAAATTTATTCATATCCCCATGGTGGAATAAGCGAGGACTGGGAATAAATTCTGTAAATACCATTGAAGTAAAGGAACAGGTCAAATATCTAGGTCTCATACTAGATAAAACCCAAATTGGGGCCCAATATTGCAGATATGTAGAGTGCGCAAACCAACAGTAGCACTATACTCTTGCAGTAGGTCAATAGGAAAAAGATGGGGGATGAGACGCGAAATAATACGCTGGCTACACACAGCGGTAATTATGGTGGCGTATAGTTGTATGGTGGGACAGCCTTGGAAAAGGGTTAAAGTTTAAAAAGAATGATAAGGTACAAAAGCTCGCATCCACACTCATAACTGGTGCGATGAGATCAACACCATCTAAGGCACTGTATGCCCGACTGAACTTTCTTCCGGTAGACCTACATATATGCCAAACAGCTCGAAGGCATTGCGTATGAATAGTCTAAGTAGGTGGTCAAACACCAGTTATAGTCAGGGTAGAATACAAACGGAGGTTTCGGAGCTTTCCGAATTGTTGGACAGCGCCCTTCCGAACCCTAATGCCATTACAGCATTTACGACCATTCTTCAGTTTTTCATGCGGAACTAATGGAAATAAACAGGGCCACAAAACCGGTAAATTGTAATATGATATCCCAGCTGATATATACATATTCATTGAAAGCCAGGCGGTACTCAAATCCCTTACGAAGCAGTCGTCAACCTCCATGGTAGCTATGAAACGCTGCACATCTCTTAACGAGAATTCTGCGCCCAAATGGGATATGAGTTTCGGAACACGGCGACATTGAGGGGAACTATAAGGCCGATGCACGGGTAAACAATGAAAGAGGAATATCCTTACAAACTTGCAAGCTACTTATTTTCGAGAGGCTTAATAAAGTAGCGAACGATGGCATCACGAAATCACCTGCAATACTGCCAGGAAGCCATGACCTGCGCTCAGTGGTAAACGCACTGGCCTACTAATGAGTTTAAATAAACAAAATATCAGTTTTTAACTTTTAGTCAATATTTAGTGACGCAATTTTAGGCGAAATAAAATTATTTCAAAAAGGAATCACAAAAAGTTAGCCGCTCCAAATGCCAAGCTCAGCTAGGGCTCGCTAAAGTACACTCAACATATTTTTATTAACCATAAAACATATTTCATGAATAATATGCCATGGCGTATGAGTTACTTCCAAAGAAACTCCAGGCAAATCATGTTGTAAGCACTGGTAAAAAACTAAGTTTGCTCGTAGGAAAACTTTATGTAGTATAACTGTAGTAAGCTAGCTGTGCAGCTTGCGGATTTGTTCAAAGTTGGCGCTAAGTAACGCTCAACTAGCGACACACATGTCACAGCAATTACAAGTGTCTATAATGGATTAGTAACGCAACTGCTAAGTAAGCATATGTCGCTGTTAAGTCTTTTGCGATCGTTCACTCCTGTATTGAAAAAAAATAACTGTTGCATCCCCACTGTTTGACATAAAAAAATGGTAGTCATTTAATAGATTGAAATGTTACAGCAAAAACCGTAAAAATTTATTTTAAGTTTTTGTATGTATATATGTAACTCGCTCACTCAAGGAGAACACACTGAAATAGCAATAGCAAAAAGAAATAAAAACTCTAAAAATATGCGAAATAAATGCATTGCCCCATCGTCTGACGTTTCGGCCGTTGGCTGCCAAGTCCGCTGCTCTCCCGC